>NW_020954576.1:79524178-79598276 GCF_900497805.2 Vombatus ursinus | reverse complement strand
AGAGAGAGAGAGAGAGAGAGAGAGAGAGAGAGAGAGAGAATAAAATTTAACTGAAAAATGTAAAAGCTTAAAATAAATGGGACACTAAAGAAGACACCTCACTCCTTCCTCTGCGTAGGTGGGGAAGAGGTGTCTAAGGATGCAAAACATCACATATCACATCAGTTTTTCTTTTGATGTATTGACAGCATTTGCTGAATTTTTTTTTTATTCTCTCCTGAAAAATTCTTTATTATGGGGAGAGGAAAGGATAAAGTGGAAAATCTAGGTGAAGTAAAAAACAAAAAAATCAATAAAAATCAACTTGAAAGAAGAAAAATGGGCTATTCAAATAATTCTCTCCTCTAAATCCTTCTAAATTCTTAGAGGGCAAGCAAAATTAATATTAAATGTTTAATTGATATTTATTATGGCTTTGATATTGGCTTTAAAGTTCAAATAACCCATACAGGAAGACTAATTTTTGTATTACATGTAAATTTTAAAGTGCTTTAGGGATGTCCATCAATTGTAGAAAGGCTGAACAAGTTGTGGCATATGATTATGATGGAATATTATGGTGCTATAAGAAATGACAGGGGAGATGCTTTCAGAAAAACCTAGGAAGACTTATAAGAACAGATGTAAAGTAAAGTGACCAGAACCTGAACATTGTCTACAGTTTCAGTAATATTGTATGATGACCAACTGTGAATGACTTAGCTATTCTCAGCATCAAGATAATTCTGAAGGACTTATGATGAAAAATGCTATCCACCTCCAGAGACAGAACTGAATGCAGAATGAAGCATATTTTTTTTTAACTTTCCTTATTTTTTGAGGGCTTTTTGGGTGTTTTCTTTTGCAACATGGCTAATATAAAAATACATTTTGTATAACTGCACATGTATAATCTGTATCAAATTGCCTGTCTTCTCAAGGAAGGGAGAGGGAAGGGTGGGAATTTGGAACTCAAAATTTTTTAAAATGAATGATAAAAATTGTTTTTACATATACTAGGAAAAAAATATAAAATATAAAAAATTTTCTCCAAAAAAGTACATTGAAGTTCCTTATATAAACAAGGTTTTTGTTGTTGTTGTTGAGTTATTTCAGTTGTGTTTTACTCGTCGTGATCTCATTTTGGGGTTTTCTTGGCAAAGATATTGAAGTAGTTTTGCATTTCCTTCTCCAACTTATTTCACAAATGAGAAACTGAAGCAAACAGGGTTAAGTAACTTGCCCAGGGTTCTCCCAGCTAGTAAATGTCTGAGGCCAGATTTGAACTCATGAAGATAAGTCTTCCTGGTTCCAAGACTAATGCTCTATTCACTGCACCACCTAGTTGTCCATAAGCAAGGTTACATTTACAGCCATTTCACAGGAGTGAGGACATGGGTTCACTATTTTATATTTCTATGAAGTGTATTGTTGCCATAAATTCAATTTTATAAAATATTCTTGATCACCTGTATAATCTGGTCTACCTGTGGTCTGAAATACAACTCAGTCATAACCATTTTCTAATGAGAAAATAAAATCTCCATTACAATGATCCATTTTTTTGAGGATGTTATCAGAAATGTGGTTGTACTGAGAGCGCAGAGTATGCTAAGAAGATAGATTGTGAGTTCTGTATAAGCCGCATTATTAAATTCAATACTTCCTTGCTTAGCTTCTATTCTTTCTTATATGCCGCGCTGATATACAGATCATCAGCTAAGACACAGGGATGCTAATGGTGAAAGAGATTATTTGATTTCACTCCATATACTATCTTCTTTGAGATAAAAAAAAAATACTACATGCTCCCTCAGTAGTAGTATGCATGACTTATTTTTCCTCATTTCCATGCGAGGAAAAAAAAAGGCTCTCACATTGCCAAATCTATTTACTTAATGTTTGCTATGCCTAAGAAAGAAGAGTAAGGGTGTAGGACTGACTTTCAAGTTTGAAGTTAATAATGAAGTAATAACTTTCTATTGATAACTCTGCCACAAAAACTGAGCTAGAAAACAGAAATAAAGAGTATCACTTTGGTATCATTGTTTCCACTTTGAATCTTGTATAACCAGTTTCTACAAATAACTTATTTCCCAGAAATTTATAAAATGCTGGCTCAAATTATATTATGCTAGACTGCTATTCTTCTTACACTTTAGGAAATGCTTTTGACTCACACATACCTGTGGAACCATTGCAACTCTCTGGTTTCTTTTAGGGGACCTTGTATTTAATTGTCTGTCATCATCTTCACAAAAAAGACGGCTTCGTTTTGAATTTCTGAAGGGCTATATGACATAAATGTAAAAGAATTAAATGAAAAATCAGGAATAATTTTCTATTTTTATATATGATATATATTCCCACAACAGGATGACATAGCCATGACTTCATTAGAAATGTCAATGGAAGATAAAATGACAAAGATAATTTATAATTTAGAAAGCAGGTCAGAGAAATACTTTCACATGATTGGTCTCCAAATGCTCCTGTCTCCGTTCTATTCCATTAGCCTGGGACTTCGTTGGGCAGGAACAGAAGGAAAGCCCCCAAACGACAATTACAAGATTATACATCCTTATCACCTACCTCTAAAATGTACTTTTGCTTGGTGTATACAAAGTGTAGTTTATTATCTATTCCAGTATTATTTCTATTTGATTGTTTAAATGCCTCTATTTGTTTTTACTATGTTTCTTGAGGACAAAATTCTCATGTACTCAAAAGGATCTATGATTTCATCAATACATATTTCCTATTTAAAAATATAAACTGGCAACCCATCATAAGCAACGTTTGACTTTGCATCCCACAGTTTGTCACAGAGGGTTCCCCTAATGTGCTGGAGGTCTTCCTCACTTTCTACTGACACATGATGAGGCATGAGTGGAACACAAGGGGTGGCTATCCTTTGGTCTTGCTTTTGCCACATGATTAACCCATCTTCTTCAATCATACAAGTAGCGATGATATTCTTTATTCTAGTTCTTCATTGTTACTTATTTGTTACATGTTGCAGCGTACTTGACCACCATCACATATGACTCCACCACCCTCTGAATTATATTCCTGTTTAATTCTTTGAAGACTAGTGTTTCATGCCTCACAGACATGCAACAATACCAGAAGAATACTGGTATTAAAAAGATGGCCTTTGTTTTAGAGGAAGTGTGAAATCATTAAATGAGCTTTAGCAATGGAATACTATTAGGCCAAAAGAAATAATGATGAAAGAAACTGTTTCAAAGAAACCTGGGAAAACTTGTATGAACTAATACAGAGTGAAGTGAGCAGAACCAGAACAATCTACACACACACACACACACACACACACACACACACACACACACCCCCCATTGCAAAGGCAAACAACTTTGAAAGAATTAAGAACTCTGATCAACACAATGACCAACCCCAATTCCAACTGATGATGAAGCACGCTACCCATCTCCTAAGAGAGAAGTGATGGACTCAGGGTGCATAAAACATGCACTTTTTGGACATGGCCAAAGTGGGAATTTGTTTTACTTAACTGTGCTTATCATAAGTTTCTCTCCTCGCCTTCAATTTAGGAAATGGGAGAGAAAACAGATTTTTGTTAATTGAAAAAAATTAAATGCAATCTTTTTAAAAAAAAGAAAAATCAGAAGGAGATACAGAACAATTAACACATCATTGCTATGTTGCTATTCAAGTTATGTTTTTTCCCTTTGGCTTAAAAAAAAAAAAAGGAGCTTTACTCTTTCCCAAGGACAATCCAGACTGCTCATCCTGTTTATTTTGGGCTGAACTTACCCTACATAATGAGTGGCTTGCCAAGATTACTTACATACATACTAATAAACAGATGGAAAGACTATAGGTTTTCAATCTAACTGCATTTCATCGTTTGGACAATATGTATTCTTCATCCATTTGGTTTTTCATGGTTATGCCAAACTACTGAGTGGTAGGTTCTCATCCAGAAGGCTCTGCAACACTATAGGGTTAGTACATGCAATTAGCATGATGTCATTAGCAAATAGAAGCATCTGGAGAACATCACTAGTCATATAGAATCCTTCTTGAATTTGAATTCTTTCTTGGATTTTTTCCATGAGAGTAGCAAACACCTTTGTTAAGCACACATCTCCTTAAATTATGTCTTTCTGTTGTAATATCTTTCATGGAATCTTGAGTAATTTTGATATATGCACAGAAGACACCTTGTTGGATGAAAATTTTTAAAAAGCAATGTTTTGCTCTCCTGAATCAAAGGCTTTTTAAGATAATTAATAAACAATAAGCACAGCAAGATCTACATCTTTCAGTCAATTGTGTAATAGAACTATGTCCTCCATGTGGAATACCTCCTGTAAAATAGTGCCTCTAATAGTACTAATACTTTTATTGCCCTCAATTCATGTGCAGATTTCCCTCATAAAAAATGTAAACAGATGGGAAAATTGGCATGTAAGTCATTAATATTCTCCAAATAACTTTTTAAAAAGTATTAATAGAGTCCCGTATTTTTTATTTACTTTTGCTATCTTCCCTGCCTTCAGACATCTTATGAATTTATGCATTTGCAACTTCATCACTTTTAGCAAGGAACTCATATATAGATTTGGTTTAATCTGGCTGTTTTTATTATCTCTATTCTCTTTAATACCATTTCTCTCTTCTCTATAAACATATCTGGGATGTTAGTATGGGTATGTGGTTCCAATGTCCTTGACTGCAAAAAAAAGAGTTTGTCATCAATATTTTTGTAAATCTTTTTCATTTTTCTTCTATTGTCCTACTTTCATTTTCATCCCTAAATGCTCTCAGGAAGACACTGCTTAGTTGAGTCTTTCACCAAACTTTCTTTAAATTGCTTTTATTCTCCATGACTTCTCTGTTTTATGAGGCAATACTGTTCAAAAAACTTCCATTATTCTTTTTTATAAAAGTTTTTTGTTTTTAATCTTTTTGAAAATTCTGAACTTAACAAACACCAAAAAGAAAAAAAAAAAGAGAACATTTCCATATACAATTTTACAAAGCAGTTTGTATCATATAATGGTATAACTTTCGGCTGTTCTCTGATTCCACTTGGAAGTTAGTCAAGTGTCAGCACACAGACGTACTTTTTAGGCTCTTTTGGTTACCTTGTTATAGTTATTCATTTGCATCAGTTAAACTTCTATATGAAAACATTATAGTCTGTGTCTTCTTTTTCATCCACATTCCATTTTTTTGTCCTTGATAATCTGTTTAAATATTTGTTTTAATTGTATGCTATGTCTTTTTCTAATTTTTATTTTCTCAGCTTTGTACTAATTTTCTTTGCTCTAACTGTACACAGATTTCTGTTCTAACAAGTTGGTCTGATTATACACAAAAAGTGGATTCAAGAATGAGTCTCATGTCAATACTGAGTCATTTCCTACCTGTTAAAATACGATCAATTTCATTTTTTTTTTAGCTTATTTGCTTCTCACTGAGTCTAGCACCTTCTCATTCTTTTCTTGAAGAAAGCATTCATGATAGTATTAAGTATTTAAAGCTTCTAGTTAATAAGTCTTTGACTTCTTTAATTTTTTTATTTGTAATCCACATTTTCCATGCTGTCCTGACATGCTTTGCATTGAAATCACCAAGCCATCAAAGTATATGTTGATTTAAAATGTAAGGTATCACTGAATTTTTTGCAGAATTTTTCTTCATCGTTTGCAACAGATATTAGTGCATGAGATGCAATTACTTTCATGGTGAGCTTTTTGCAAATACTTAATATGGGTAATGAAATACAAGATGATCAAATGTCCCATGAAATGATTTTTTTGTGCTACCTTTGGACACACAATAAAACCAACTTCATCAACCACTTAACATTTGATTTTTCATAATTCCATTTAGCTACAACTTTGTTATTTCTAATGTTTTCACTTGTAGTCAAAATTGACATTCACTGGTCATTTGACAAATATCTCACATTCAGAATACCCATATAGCTAGTCAAGTTAGTCAAATGTCAGCACACAAACGTACTTTTTAGGCTTTTTTGGTTACCTTGTTATAGTTATTCATTTGCATCAGTTAAACTTCTATATAAAGCATTATAGTCTGTGTCATCTTCTTTTTCATCCATACTCCATTTTTTTGTCCTTGATAATATGTTTAAATAGTTGTTTTAATTGTACACTATGTCTTTTTCTAATTTCTATTTTCTCAGCTTTGTACTAATTTTCTTGGTCTAAAATGGTCTAAAAACTGTGTAAGTCTTAGCACTGTACTGGCTGCCCCCTTTTCTGTTATGTCATTGTGGAAGTCAGAGGAAGATACAAAGAAGTAATGCCTACTTTGTATTTTTCTTTCTTTCATTTCATGTGTTGCTGTGACCAAAGAATTCATCACCAAGTAACCAGCCTACTTCTAATGAAACTCTACTTACCTAGATCGATTCTCAGGGAAATAGACTTAGACTGTTACTAGGATTGTACTCAAAACATTTCCAGCATGATAATGAGATAAGAACCAAATATATGTAATTATTTTACATACATTACCTAACAGAACCACAAACAATAATACACTCATAAAACTTTTTGAGGATAATACAGAAATAGCAATAAGAACTAATTAAATTTTTACTGATTGAATTATGCTTGAAAAAATAATAAAGTGTCTACTATTTTCATCCAAGTACTTCAAATATTCTATTTAATGGGAAAGGAAACCTTTGAGCAATGATATCTGTGAGAATTATTATTCTGTAATAATATATAAATGATAATTTCATTATCATTACAAATAAGAAAATAAATTATTCTTTACCATCTCCACTGAAGAGGCTGTGTTCTTGCCTTTCCAAACTGGCGTTTTCTGTAAGGAACTGTATTTTTCATTCCATGTGCTGGATAAGCTTCCCTCTGTGACAAAATTACACATCATTAATACAAATTTAAATCTAATCCAGTGGAGACTATAAAATTTAAAAACACTTCAAAGAAAAGGCAATGTGTTAGAGTGGAAAAAAATACTAGGTTTGAAGTCAGGAGATTCAGTCCTAATCCAATTCTTTCCACTAACTTGATAGGACAGATAGACAGGCAGACATCTCTCTCTCTCTGTATTTTGTGTGTGTGTGTGTCCTAAGCAAGTCACTTAGTGTGGTACAGTGGATAGAATAGGAAGACTAGGGTTTAAATCCTGTCTCAGATCTTACTAGCTAAAATAATGTATATAAAGTACTTTGTATAACCCATAGGGATATATATGGGTCATCACTATTAAACACCTTTGTTTACTCATCAATAAAGGAGTTGGACCATATGACATTTATTTTTGTTTTCAATATTTATGATGTGAATATTTTCTCTCATGATAAAAATATCTCCCTCATATTTGAGACTGAAAAACATTAACACAAATCAATTTTTTTAAAATGTCCTACATGTAACAAAAGACATTTTCTCTGTATAATTCCAAAAATAATTTGAAAAAGTCATTATGATAGATCTTTAACATTCACTTATTTGACAAATATTTATAGAACACTTACTACACGCAATGTACTATAATAGTTTACAGAAAATTCAAAGATGAGACAGATATCACCCTCAAGAAAATGTAGAGTCTAAAAAGATTTAAGGATGAAAATGACAACTATATAAGACAGAATATGAAAGTGCCACTGAAATTTAAAAGAAGGACAGAGATTACAAGTGTCTAAGAGACTCCATGGATGGCTTCATGAAGAAAAGTAACATTTCAACTAGGCCTTGAAGGGCAGACAGAAGGAACAGAATAAGCAGAATCATGAAGGTGAGGGTCAAATACACTGCAGGTACAGGCAATATTATGACCAAAGGTGCAGAAATTGAACCAATTAGGGCAATGTTCACAAACAAGTTTTTTAATTTGATAGAGGAGTTTGTAGTACACAAAAGTAAAATAATAGAAATAAGACTGCACAGGTGATGCTAAATTATAAAACACCTTGAACACTAAGCAACATGAAGCCACGGAAGACTTTAGGAACTGGGATGAGGAGGTAAGAGGTAATATGATCAAAGACGTGCTTCAAGAAAATTAATCTGGCAGAAACATGTAGGAGTGATTACACAGGAGTAACACTAGAGACAAGGAAATTAGCTAGGAGATGACTGCAATAGTTCAGGTAAAGGTAATAATGTATTTAACTAGGGTGGTGGTGTGAATGTAAAAGATAATTTGAAAATCAAATTGACAGAAATTAGCAACTGATTTTTTAAAAAATTATGCACAAAGGACAGGGCTACTTTTAAGCTTATGTCTTAGTAGGGAAAGATGATAATGTCATTAACTGAAACAGGGGAGTCAAAAGAGTAATAATATATTTACAATTTCTTAATGGAAAAATATATATACATACATATATACATTACACACACACACACACACACACACACACACACACACACACGTGCTATGAGCACTTTAAAACTGGAAATGTCCCTAATCAAATATGACAGTGTTCGTCTAGGTCTCACAAAGAATCTCCAAAGTCATCTAGTCCAACCCATGGAGAGTCCAACCTCTAAAATAGAGCTAACAAGCAGATGGAGAACTTCAGTTCTGCTGCCTTATAAAGCACACTATTCTGCTTATGGCAGATTTAAATGCTATTAAGGTTTTCCTTATGTCAAGTCTAAATTTGTCTCCTTGCAATTTTCACTCATTGTTCCTAGTTCTACTCTCTGGGAACAACAGAAAAGGTATAATCCTTCTTTTATATAACAGCTCTCTAAATACTTGAATACAGATGTCACACATGTTCTCCAAGTCTACTCAAGGCCAAAGATCCCTAATTTCTTCAGTCAACCCTCACACAGAATGAACTTGAGGCCTTTGTATCCTCTACCATTCTAATCACCCATCTCTAGACACTCTCCAGCTTACTATTGTCCTGCTCTTACTATCTTCCGTACATTTCTTTTAAAATCTAAGTCAGTTAATGAGCTCCCTGTGCATTCATATTGGTTTTTTTTTTAAGACAACTCTTACTTTTCCTCCTCACAATTACTTTTCTTTGTACCTTCACAATTTCATTCCTGAAAACTTTTCACTCTTAGGAATTTTAGTTCATGAGATCCTACCTATCATTTCTTTAAATTCACTTTCCAAAAATCTAAGTATATGTGTCAGCTCATGCCTGGCTTTCCTCTCTTTAAATATAATCTTGGCTAAAACCAGGAAGGTTAGCAAGAAGGAATTTAATGTACATTTTAATAAGTCTAATTTTATAATATTATTCACCCTGAAATTTTTACTTCAATATCTTAAGTATCTGCACATGAAAATTAAATTAGGTTGTACATATTCACTTTCTGGTGCCAAAAAATGCAAAGTACAACAGTCAGCATACTAAAGAAAAAATCTCAGGGGTAGCTAGGTGGCACAGTGGATAGAGAGTGCACTGGCCCTGAAGTCAAATCCGGCCTCAGGCCAAACACTTGATACCTACTAGCTGTGTGACCCTGGGCAAGACACTTAACCCCAACTGCCCTTTAAAAAAAAATTTTTTTAAAAAAATCTCATGCAATAGAAACCTAATACATTAGTTACTTTGTGAAGGTAAATAATAATATATACATTTCCAGAGCTGTCCCCTTGAAAAAGCAATAAGAAAAAAAGGGTATTTTTTTCTGCCAGATAAATAAAAATCAGACATACATCTTCAAAGACACATGGTATCCTTAGGCTATAAAAATACCACTCGGTACGTTACTATTCCAGAGGGCTAAAGCAGAAAATTTATCTGAAAGAATTAATGTAACTAAAAATGTTTAGGTTGGTTCGACTGATCAGTTTCTTTACACAACAAATCTTGTCCAACTGCTATTGTAATAGTAGGATTGTATTAAGGGTCAGTATAATGCACTTGAAGTATGACAAGACCAAAGAAAAAAGTACAAAAAACCAAAGCATTTAGTCCTTTATATACCCTTTTCTTCAGAAAGATAAAAGTAGCATTATACATGTATTCTAATTAGCTTTGAGTTAATATTTATAAGGAAAAGTTCCTTAGGACCAAGAATATCTCTATATGGTGCATAATACTCTAAGTGCAGATGCTTTAAAAATGTATTATCAAATTATAATTACGCAAGAACAATTATACAATGTAAGAAAAGTGTGCAAAGCTTGGAGTATTGTCTTTCTTGAGACTTTTTTTTAAACTCAAAAGATTTCCCTAATTGCAATTCCCTAAGCAGGGGTGGGGAAGCTATGGCCTCAAGGTCACACGTGACCCTCTAGGTCCCCAAGTGCATCCCTCTGACTGAATCCAAACTTCACAGAAAAAATCCCCTTAATAAAAATGATTTGTTGTGTAAAACTTGGACTGTCAAAAGGCTGCACCCAAGGACCTAGAAGGCCATAGGTTCCCCACCTCTGTGGCCTAGTGATTACAACTCCTGGAGGGCAGCATCTGCATCTTATCTAATGTTTGTGTCACTAGTATCTTGCACAGAATAAACACTTAAAAAATATTTATTAAATTCAATTGAATTAATGAAGTTTCTTATGTATCTAATGATTAATCCATCTAAATTATACTACATAAATCAAAAGTGCTCATGTTATCTAAATATTAACTAGAACCATAATGCATCAGATTAATATCTTAATAAAAAAGAACAGACATTATAGGCATATCCCACATGAGGTTGCAATAACATCACTACTACATTATAGCGAAACACCATAAAGATGAAAAACTTTGTGGAAATATTGCTTAGTCAATCACACATTTATAAACATTGTATCTATGTGATAATCTCCTATGCTATCATTTTACCTAATTTCTGTGGAACCAATTAATGACATTATGGAAGCTGCACTTCTAAAATTGCTTTGGAGTAAGTGCACATGCAGATTAATTTTAATTGGTTAGTTATCAATCCTTAATTTAGGCCATATTTTCAAAAAATCACACTTCTTACCTTTTAAACTAACAAGTGCTTTTGCTGAAGAACCTGAAATTAAAAATAAAATAAGTTAATAATCATGCCCATCAAAAAGGTTTTGGTATCAAATATATGATAAGAATTTGAAATCTAAAATACATAGACAACTGACAAAAGTAGGAAGAGTCAATACCTGAAGGATCATAAAAAGATGGACATGCTGATGCATTGTTGTTGAAGCTATGAAAAATTCTGATCAGTTTGAAAAGCAATCTGAAAATGTGCAAAAAAATCACTAAAAAGCCTATATTCTTCAACCCAAAGATACCACTGCTAAGTGTATACTCCAATCAATCAATCAATCAATCAACATTCATTAAATACCTACTATGTGCCAGACACCATGCTAAGCACTGGGGATAACAAAAAGAGGCAAAAGACAGGCCTTCAAGGGTCTCACAACCTAATGGGGGAGACAGCATACAAATATAACACAAAGCTTGCTATATACAGGACAAATAGGAAATAGTTAACAAAAAGAAGACAGCAGAATTAAGACAGGTTGGGGAAGGCTTCCAGTAAAAGATGAGATTTTAATTAGGACTTAAAAGGAAGTCAGGATTAAAATTAAAAATCTCAGGGGTAGCTAGGTGGCACAGTGGATAGATAGTGCACTGGCCCTGAAGTCAAATCCGGCCTCAGGCCAAACACTTGATACCTACTAGCTGTGTGACCCTGGGCAAGTCACTTAACCCCAACTGCCCTTTAAGAAAAGTAAAAAAAAAATCTCATGCAATAGAAGATAGAAGAAGTGGTCTGATAAGTAGGCAGAGAACCAAGACAGTGGTGTCCTAAAAACCTAGAGAGATGAGAGTATCAAGGAGGAAAGAGTGATCAACAAAGTCACAGGCTGCAGAGAGGTCAAGAAGAATGGGGATTGAGAAAAGCCAAGGAGGTTAATGATAATAAGATCCCATAGACATCAATATATTTATAGCAGCACTTTTTGAGTAGCAAAAAACTGGAAACTAAGTAGAGGTCTACTGATTTGGAAATGGCTAAATAAATTGTGGTACATGAATGCAACAGAATATTACTCTGCTGTAATAATATTAATACACAGTAATATTCTACTGCATTCATACACCATAAAATGTTTAAAAATTTATAAGTACTTTAAAGTTTGCAAAGCAGCATATATATATATACACACATACATACACACACACATATACATATATATCAATGTATGTTATCTCCTTTGATCCTCACAAAAACCCTAGGAGGTAGGTGCTGTTATTATTCTGATTTTACAGATGAAGAAACTGAGATGGAGAGAGGTTAAGCAACTTGCTTAGCTAGTAAGTGTCTCAGGCAGGAACTGAACTTGTCAGGAAGACCTGGTCAGGAAGACCCCAGGTTTACTATGTCACTAGGCCACCTAGCTTCCATAAAAAATGATGAACATGATGAAAACAAAAAAAGCATGGAGAAACTTATATGAACTGATGCAAAGTGAAGCAAAAAAAAAAAAAAAAAAAACAAACAAACAAACCAGGAAAACAATATACAGGATTACAAAAATGTAAATTCATAGCAGAATAACAACAAAAGAGCTGAAACTTAATACTGCACAATAAGAATGACCAAATTTGTTGAGAAGAAAACTGATCTCTACTTCTCTGCAGAGGTGCAAGAGGATGGACACTGAAATACTGCATATAAAATCAGATTTTTTTTGACAGGTTGGTTAGTTTTACAGAACTTTCCCCCCCTTCTCTTCCCGTTTTTTATGTTTTATTAAAAAAAAAAAAGATGACTCTCTAAGAGGAGGTGGTAGGAGAGTTAAAGTAGAAAATGTAAGTGAGGTAAAAAACAAAAAAATTTCAATAAAAATTTAAACTAAAAAAGAAAAACAACACCCCTGTATCCCAACCAGATTATGATTTTAGTAAAGAACATCTCAAATTGCCACACTCTTTATTTTTTTTAAATAAAGTACAAAATGGGGACTTGTGATATCATGGACAATCAAATTAAAATCTTTCTTCAGAATTCAGGAAACTATCCTGTAAAAGACAGAATGTTCATAAGCTAGAAATCCAAAAGAAGAAGTAGTTTGAAGTTGGCAGTACAGTTAAGTAGAAGCAGCACTTAAGTTTGAGTCAGAAAACTTGTGGTCGTGATCCACTAGCTAGCTGTCTACTGCTAGTGAATTAGCTTCTTTAAATCTGTTTCCTCTTATTTTTAAAATGAGGATAATCCACTCGCACTACTCATCTCACAGGGGGTGGATGGTGGTGCAATGAAAGTGCTTTGTAAAGTTAAAGCACTATAAAAATGGAGATATTACCTACAAAATAATAATAATAATAATAATAATACTTTAGTACTTCCAAAGATTCTCCAAACAGCCTTTATGGGTTGCATAAAAAATGTATTACCTGGTAGCTAACTTTTCAATGGCTATCTACAACTAGCTATTGATCATTGAGTAACACACACAATGTGTCTCTAGGCCCATGTTAATAGGATCACAAGATTTAAAGTTATAATAATATATATGCTAGACATAAAGGGGAAAATAAACATGCTAAATTACATGCATTACTAGCCTCACATAAAGGTATAGTGAGAAACAAATAAGACAACATATGTGACAATACATTGTAACAATAAAGTACCATTATATATATAAGGTACTATTATTATTCTTATTCTTCTACAAGAACCTGATGCTTCATTATGGCATAGAAATGAACCCAAATTCTTGAAGATACACTAGAAGACAGTACAAACTCAGGTAAATGCTATACCAAGCCTCAGTTTCCTCATTTGTGAAATGAGGAGGTAAGAACTATGATTCTATGTTTGACAGTCAAGTATATGGAGAAAGTGCCTAATTTGGCATAAAAGACCTCAATCTCTGCTATTTATAGCAAACCTAGAACCCAAGTCATCTATCAGGTTCCAAGTTCCCTACTTTTTCTACTCTTATCATTCACCTGCTTAAGAATACATCTCTTTCCGTAGCTCCACAGTTTATATTCCTTTATATTTTATGCACCATACCTGGATGACCCTGGATAAGTCTCTCTCAACTGCTCCTGAACTTAAAAGTGATTGGATTAATCTCTAGGGTCCCTTTTAACTTTAAATCTTATGATCCTATTAACATGGGCCTAGAGACACATTGTGTGTGTTATTCAATGATTCAGTAGCTAGTTGTAGATAGCCATTGAAAAGTTGCTACCAGGTAATACATTTTTTATGCAACCCATAAAGGCTGTCGGGAGAATCTTTTGAAGTACTAAAGTATTATTTTTATTATTATTTTGTCATCTTTGCTACTATTGTTATTATAGTAAAGCCCTGAGATTAGATTAACCATCATAGACAACTGATAAGGCATAAGAATAAAAGAAATTAATTAAACTAAAAAGCACAGCATAATGTTGTGCACAGTTCCCTTCATATGCTCCTCTGCCATCAATATTTTACTGATAAAGCAGAAGTGATGATATAAGCAAACTACTCCCAATGACAGTCAGAACTCCAAGGAATTACAACTGTGTAAGCATAGCTAAGGAGCATAATTTCTGAAAGGTTGGTCAATGTTTACAAATACCCTTCCTTCCACTTCTGGCAAATAGTCATTTATTCGTCTTCAGAACTGTTCTGGGCAGCTGACAATAAGAGGACTCCACATGGAGGATAAAGTTAGGAAAATAACATATATGCTAGATAAAAAGGGGAAAATAAACATGCTAAAAATAAGCAGTCTAGTCAAGTTAACATGGTACCTTAAAAGTAATCAAAGCTCAGGTAGGAGAGGGCCAGGTTATAAAGGTCTTCAAAAGTCAGAGGATTTCATATTTGATTCTGGAGGTAGTAACAAGCCACTGGAGCTTACTGAATAGGTTGGTGACATGGTCAGACTTGCGCTTGTTGGAAAATTACTTTGGGGGGTGGAGCCAAGGTGGCAGAGGGAAAGCAGTGACTTGCTAGAGCTTTCCCCCAAACCCCTCCAAATACCTACAAAAAATGGCTCTAAACAAATTCTAAAGCAGCAGAACCCACAAAAAAACAGAGTAAAACAAATTTCCAGCCCAAGACAACCTGGATGGCTGATCAGAAAGGTATATCACGCTGGGCTGGGAGAGGAGCGCAGTTCAGCGTGGGTGCACAGGCCGCAGCAACCCTGGAGCAGGCCTCAGAGGACTGAATCGCTGGCAGCTGTGGCGGTTTCCAGACTTCTCAACCCAGGAACGCCAAAGACAACTTAGAAGTCAGTGGGAAAAGTCTGTTACTGTGGTGAGAGAAGAAGCTAGATCTCAGCCGCCCCGAGGGCAGCAGCTGGCTTCTGAGCTTCCAGCCCACAGACTGAAGGGGAATCTAATGGCTGATCAGAGGGGGATTGCAAGGATCTCTTTGCCAGGGCTGAAGCAGGAATTTCTTGCTTTGCCTTTGCTTGGATCTGGGTCACAGTTCTGAGGGGCAGTCTTGGGGCGAGGAGGAACGCTGGTGTGGTGGAGCTTGTCATGGTGGTGGAGAGGAAACACCTCGCCCCTTATCATAGCACCTTGGAAGAACTGACACTTTTCAGGTCCCTAGTAGTATCTCTGAAAACAGCTGTACAAACCCCCAAAGCTTGGGACAGTACATTCTCCACATTGGAAACAGACTCTTACCTTAACAAAGAGTTTCAAACTCAAGTAATTGGTTGGGATCATGAGCAAGCAGCGCAAAAAGAGTCAGACTACATTATCTTACTTTGGTGACAAAGAAGATCAAAACATACAACCAGAAGAAGACAACAAAGCCAAAGCTCCTACATCCAAACCCTCCAAGAAAAATATGAATCAGTCCCAGGCCTTGGAAGAGCTCAAAAGGGATTTTGAGAAGCAAGTAAGAAAAGTAGAGGAAAAACTGGGAAGAGAAATGAGAGTGATGCAAGAAAATCATGAAAAGCAAGTAAACAGCTTGCTAAAGGAGACCCCAAAAAATACTGAAGAAAATAACACCTTAAAAAATAGCCTAACCCAAATGGCAAAAGAGGTTCAAAAAGCCAATGAAGAAAAGAATGCCCTAAAGAGCAAAATTGGACAAATGGAAAAGGAAGTCCAAAAGATTACTGAAGAAAATACTTCCTTAAAAATTAGAATAGAGCAATTGGAAGCTAGTGACTTTATGAGAAATCAAGACACTGTAAAACAAATCCAAAAGAATGAAAAATAGAAAATAATGTGAAATATCTCATTGGAAAAACAACTGACCTGGAAAATAGATCCAGGAGAGAGAATTTAAAAGTTATTGGACTATCTGAAAGCCATGATCAAAAAAAGACACTGGACATCATCTTTCAAGAAATTATCAAGGAAAACTGCCCTGATATTTTAGAACCAGAGGGCAAAATAGAAATTGAAAGAATCCACCAATCTCCTCCTGAAAGAGATCCCCAAAGGAAAACTCCTACGAATATTGTAGCCAAATTTCAGAGTTCCCAGGTCAAGGAGAAAATATTACAAGCAGCCAGAAAGAAACAATTCAAGTATTGTGGAAACACAATCAGGATAACACAAGATTTAGCTGCTTCTACATTAAGGGACCACAGGGCATGGAATATAATATTCCGGAGGGCAAAGGAGATAGGATTACAACCAAGAATCACCTACCCAGAAAAACTGATTATAATTCTTCTGGGGAAAAAATAGTCATTCAGTGAAATAGAGGACTTTCAAGCATTCTTGATAAAAAGACCAGAGCTGAATAGAAAATTTGACTTTCCAATACAAGACTCAAGTGGAACATGAAGAGGTAAACAAGAAAGAGAAATCATAAGAGACTTATTAAGGTTGAACTGTTTACATTCCTGCATGGAAAGATAACATTTGTAACTCATGAGACCTCTGTCAGTATTAGGGTAGTCGGAGGGAAAAAATTATATGTATAGATAGATAGATAGATAGATAGATAGATAGATAGATAGATAGATAGATAGATAGATGGATAGAGGGCACAGGATGAGTTGAAGATGAACAGGTCCTATCTGGAGAATAAAATTAAGGGGTGAGAGAGGATTATACTAGGAGAAGGAGAAAGGGAGAGGTAGAATGGAGTAAATTATCTCACAAAAAAAAAAACAGAAAAGAAAAGGCTCTTACAGTGGAGGGGAACTGGGGGAAGGTGAGAGGGAATAAGTGAATCTTATTCTCATAGGATTTGATTTAAGGAGGGAATAACATACACACTCAATTGGGTATGGAAATCTGTCTTGCCCTACAGGAAAATGGGGGGGAAAGGGGACAAGAGAGTACAGGAATGATAGAAAGGAGGGCAGATTGAGAAAGGGAGTAATCAGAAGCAAATACTTCTGAGGAGGGACAGGGTCAAAAGAAAGAATAGAATAAACTGGGGGGGTTGGATTAAGGAAAATAGAGTTAGTTTCTCACAGCATATCTACTATGGAAGCGTTTTGCAACTGCACATGTATAACCTATATTGAGTTGCTTGCCTTTTCAATGAGGGTGGATGGGGAGGGGAGAAAATTTGGAACCCAAAGATTTAAAAACACATGGTTAAAAACAATATGCTTTCATATGCAATTGGGAAATAAGAAATACAGGAAATGGGGTACAGAAATCTATCCTGCCCTACAGGAAAATAGAAAGGGAAGGGGATAAGAGAAGGGGGGGAGAGATGGGAGGAAGGGGTATTCAGAATGCATGCCATCTTGGGGTGGGGGGAGGAGTGAGATGGGGTGAAAATTTGGAACTCCAAATCCTGTGGAAGTGAATGTTGAAAGCTAAAAATTAATTATTTAATTAATTAAGAGGATAACAAATAAAATAAAATAAATCCCCTCTGAAAAATTAAATAAAATCACATCATTAAAAAAAAAAAAAAAGACAGCCAGGGGGTACATTAGCCAAGAATAATTGACTCAGTCAGGAAGACCTGAGTTCAGATCCCACCTCAGACACATGTATGATCCTGGATAAGTCACAACCTCCATCAGCCTCAGTTTCCTCATCTGTAAAATGGGGATAATAATAACATTTATCTCCCAGGGTTGTTGTGAGGATAAAATGAAATACATTTTTAAAGCACTTTTCAAACCACAAAGTGCCATCTAAATGCTAGCTGTCATTACCACCATTGTCTTCATTTCCCCAGTGCCAAGAATTGTGGCTGATAGTAATAGGTGCTGAATAAATGATTTATGGGGGCAGCTAGGTGGCACAGTGGATAGAGCACCAGCCCTGAAGTCAAGAGGACCTGAGTTCAAATCCAACCTCAGACCAAACACTTGACACTTACTAGCTGTGTGACCCTGGGCAAGTCACTTAACCTCAATTGCCTAAAAAATAAAACAAAAAAAATTGAAGAAAAAAAAAAGGTAAAGGAGTTTTACCAAATTCCTTCTATGACACAAACATGAGTTTGATACTTAAACCAAGGAAAGCAAAAAACAGAGAAAGAAAACTACAGAACAATTTTCATAATGAATAATGATGCAAAAATTTTAACTAAAATACTAGTAAGGAAATTACAGCAATATACCCCAAAGATCAGGCTATATCAAACCAAATTACCAGTATAAAAAATGAAAAGGGTGAATATACAACCACTGAAAATAAGATTAAGGCAATTATTAAGAACTATTTTGTCCAACTACATGCCAATAAAACCAACGATCTAAGTGAAATGAGTGAATGGTCACAAAAATATAAATTGACCACTATGACCAGGCTGGATTTATACCAGGAATTCCAGGTTGATTCAATATTAGGAAAACTATAAGCATAACTGGCCATATCAACACCATAACAACAAAGCCATATGGTTATATCAATAGATACAGAAAAAACTTCTGACAAACTACTATACCCATTCCTATTAAAAACACCAGATAGGATGGTAATAAATGGAACTTTTCTTAATATATTTAGTAGTGTCTATCTAAAAACAAAAGAAAGCATTATTCCAATGGGGATAAACTAGAAGCCTTTCCAGTAAGATCTGGGGTAAAGCACTATCATTATTATTATTCAATATTGTACTAGCAATGCTAGTTGTGGCGATAAGACAAGAAAAAGGAACTGAAGCATAGGTAACGAGGAAACAAAACTTATACTTTTTGCTAGGTGGTGCAGTGGATAGAGAACGTGGCCTGGAATCAGGGATAGCCCACGTTCAAATCTGGCCTCAGAAACTTACTAGATGTGTGACCATGGGCAAGCCATTTAACATTCATTTACCTCAGATTTCTCATCTGTAAAACAGGGATGATAATAACAGCACCTACCTCCCTGGGTTTTTGTGAAAATCAAGTGAGATAATGGTAAAGTATAAAGATGTAAAAATTACCACCATACCTGGCACACTATAAGTGCTATATAAATGTTAGCTTCTAAACTTAGAGAACCCTAGAGAATCAACTAAAAAACTAGTTGAAACAATTAACAACTTTAGAAAATTTACAAATATAAAATAAATTCACATAAATCATCAGCATTTTATATTACCAACAAAATCCAGCAGGAAGAAATAGAAAGAGAAAATCCATCTAAAAATAACTGCATACAGTATAAAATACTTGGGAGTCCACGTGTGATACACAGAGGAATCATATCAACACAATTTCAAAGTATTCTTCACACAAATACAGATCTAAATAAAGAAATATTAATTGCTCATGAAAAGATTGAGCCAATAAGAAATAGAGTGGTGCATCACACCTACCAGATTGGCCAACATGATAAAATAGCAGGATGATAAATGTTGGCAAAGATATGAGAAAACTGGAACACTAATGCATTGGTGGAGGAGTTGTGAAATGATCCAACCATTTTGGAGAGCAATCTGGAACTATGCCCAAAGGGCTATAACCTAAAGAGATCCTAAAAGTGGGAAAAGGACCCACACATACAAAAATATTTATAGCAGCTCTTTCTGTGGTGGCAAAGAATTGGAAATTGAGGGGATGCCCATCAATTGGGGAATGGCTGAACAAGTTGTGGTATAGGAATGTAATGGAATACTCTTGGTTCTATAAGAAATGATGAGTAGGCAGACTTCAGAAAAACCTAGAAAGACTTGTATGAACTGATGCTGAGTGAAGTGAGCAGAACGAGGAGAATGTTGTACACAGTAACAGCCACACTGTGCAATGACTAACTTTGACAGACTCAGTTCTTCTCAACAATGCAAGGATTTAAGACATCTCCAAAAGTCTCATGATGTAAAATGCTATCCACATCCAGAGAAAGAACTATGGAGTTTGAATGCAGATCGAAGCATACTATTTGCTCTTTTTTTTTTCTTCTGGTTTGTTGTTTCCTCTTTCTTGTGGCTCCTCCTATTGGTTCTAATTCTTCTTTACAACATGACTAATGTGAAAATATGTTTAATAGGAATGTATATGTATCGCCTATACCAGATTTTACACTGTCTTAGGGAAGGAGATGAGGATGGAGGGGGAGAAAATTTAAAACTCAAAAGTTTATGGAAGTGATTGTTGAAAACTAAAAATAAATTAATTGATAAAAAAATTTTAAAAAAAGAAAAGGCTGAGCCAATAGAATAAAAATGACAGTACTACCTAAGTTGATTTGATTATTCAGCGCCATATCAATCAAACTACCTAGGAATTACTTTATAGAGCTAGAAAAAAACCAATAACAAAATGCATCTGGAAGAAAAAAAAAAGGTCAAGAATATCAAAGGAATCAATGAAAAAAAAGATGTGAAGGAAAGGGGTCTAGAAATACCAGCTCTCAAATGATATTAAAAAGCAGTAATCATCAAAATAATTTGTTACTTGGTAAGAAACAGTGTGGTCAATCAGTGGAACAGACTAGGTACATAATATACAGAAGCAAATTAGCAAAGTAGCCTATTCCAGTGTTTGATAAACCCAAAGATCCCAGCTACTGGCCAAGAACTCACTATTTGACAAAAACTGCTGGAAAAACTGGAAAGTAGTCTGGCAGAAACTAGGGATTAGGGATAGAACAATATCCTTACACTGTATACCAAGATAAGCTCAAAATGGGTAGATGTTTTAGACACAAAGAATGATATTATAAACAAATTAGGGGAGCATGGAAGAAATTATCAGTCGGATATATGGACAGGGGAAGAATTCATGCCTAAGCATGAGACAGAGTTCACAGGAGTTGAAATGGGTAATTTTGATTATATAAAATTAAAAAATTTTTGCACATACAAAAAAAAACACACAACAATGCAGCCAAAATTAGAAGTAGGGAACTGGGGAACAATTTTTGCAGCAAATTTCTCTGATAAAGGTCTCATTTCTCAAATATATAGAGAACTGAACCAAATTTATAAAAATAGAACCTGTTCTCCAATTGATAAATGGTCAAAGGATATAAACAGGCAATACTCAGAGGAAGAAATCAAAATTATCATTGATCTTATGAAAAATGCTCTAAATCACCAATATTTAGAGAAATGCAAATTAAAACAACTCTGAGGTACCACCTCACACCCATCAGACTGACAAAGAAGAGAAGAAAGGAAAATGACAAATGGTGGCAGGGATGTGGGAAAATAGTACACTAATGCACTATTGGTAAAACTGTAAAACAGCCCCATTCTAGAGAAGAATTTGGAACTAAGCCCAAAGGGCTATAAAACTGCATACCCTAACATGATCTAGCAATACTGCTACTAGGTCTATGCCCCAAAGAGATGGAACAAAAAAGGAAAAAGACCCATATGCACAAAAATATTTACAGCAACTCTTTCTGTTGTGGCAAAGAACTGAAAACTTAGGGGATATTCATCATCTGGGAATGGCTGAATAAGTTATGGTATATGGACTGATGGAATACTATTGTACTGTAAGAAATAATGAAGGAGATGGTTTCAGAAAAACCTAGGGAGACCTATATGAATTGATGCAAAGTGAAACTGATAGAACCATGTAAACAATCTACACAGTAACTGCAACATTGTAAGGAAAATCAACTGTGAAAGACTTAACTCTGATCAATACAATGAGGCACCACAGAGAACTAATGACTCAGAGTACATATTAAGGCATTTCCCCACCCCCACCCCCTTCTTCACTTTTCTTGCTTTTTTCCCCCTGGAACATGGCTAATAAGGAAATGTTTTGCATGGCTGTATATGTATAATGATACTGTATTTCTTGCCTTCTCAATAGGTGAGAGAGGGAGTGGAGAGAGAGAATATGAAACTTAAAAAAAAAAAGATAACTCCTCTATTTCTGTCACTATTTAAAGCTCTTCTCCCAGTCATGAGTATCAAAATCTCAAAGTTAGCATTGAAACAGCCCTGGTTTCCACACATGTGCAATCAATCACTGGGTTTTATCACTTAAACCTTCATAATAGTTCAGTCAGACATCTGACTTAGAAGCAAGAGAGGAATCCACTAAAGTCCTATTCCAATGTCTCATCATGATGTAAAGATGATCTGGTATTTCTGAAGGCTATGCTAGCACAGTACAAACTATGGCAGATTCTACAATGGAAAAAAGACCTCCAGTACACTCTTGGCAAGCAAGAAGCTGCTAGGTGGCTCAGTGGATAGCTTGCTGGGCCTGGAGTCAAGAAGACCTGAATTCAAATCTGGCCTTAGACACTCACTAGCTGTGTGACCCTGGGTAAGCCACTTAACCTCTATTTGCCTTAATTCACTGAAGAAGGAAAGGGCAAACCACTCCAGTATCTTTGCCAAGAAAACCCAATATGGGGTCATGAAGAGCTGGACATTCATTACTGAATAACTGAACAACAACAACCTTGGCAATGAATTATATCTGTTTTCTACTAGACTAGCTAAATATGGAAAAACTCCTTTCCAGTAGGCTGGTCACCAGATGATGAATTATTTGGCAAAGGCAATCCATATAACAAAGAAAAATACAAAATGGTCCTTAGTCTTGTACCATCTTCCTTATACATCTTTAGTAATGGTGATGAAGCAGAATAAAGGGGGGGGAGAGGGATGGGTTCTAAGGATCACAATAGCTACTAGACAACCTAAAAACACTAAATGAATTGTTCTTATGATGAATGTAAGAAACTTGTTCAGGGACTAATGAATGGACATACTAGTTAAGGAAATGAATGATATTAATCTCAACGGTCTCACTATAAATGAAACCAAAAGACAGAAGAAGTTGCTGTAAAACTGAAAGATGGTTCATAGATTCGCCTTAGAGAAGCAAATAAAACAGTTTGAAAAGTTGGTTTTATCACATGTCCCAAGGCAACAAGAAATATTTAATAGGACACTTGGTCATCTTGTAGCGCAATGTTTGTGATAAGCATGTGTAAAAAGATCACCACTAAAATAATGACCCAGTTGTGTCAGTGTTTGTACAACTGCTGTACAGTTTATGTACCAATATCTGTTTTGCAGGTAAAGAAACTCCAAACTAAGTAAGACCTACCAAATTAACACATAGCTGAATACTTTATGACAATGCAAACAGGAGCCTAGAGGAAGATGATGTAAAATGTTGGAAAACATGGCTAAGAATAATAAAATTTACCTGGAAGAATAAAAAGTCAATAATTTCAAAAAAAAAAATCATGATAAAAGAGGGGAAGAAAAATACCAGGTTCCAAACTATGCTACAAAGCAATATAAATCAAAACTATTCGGTACTGGTTAAAAAAACAGAAAAGGTGGCTGGGTATGACGGTACATGTTTGAAATCCCTACTATTAGGAGAGACTTGAGGTTGGTGGATTGTTTGAGCTCAGGAGCTCTGAGCTATAAAAAGGCTAAAGCTACATTAACTCCAGCCCAATATGATGGGGGTAGGAGGTAGGTACCGAACAGGTTGGAAAAAAGGAACAGGTCAAAGTTGTCTATGACCGTCAGCAAAGGGATGAGGCCTCTGCATTTCCAGCCTAGGTGCGATAAGGAGACCAAGTCTCAAAAAAAAAAAAATAAAAAAATAAAATAAATTAAAAAAATAATAATAATTAGTGAAACATATTAGGTACACAAAACCTAGAAGTAAGAGAATCACAGTGTTTGATAATAAAAAAAACCCAACTTTTCTGGGTTAAAGACTCACTAACACATAAAAACTACTAGAAAATAGACCAACATCTCATACTCTGTCTCAGGACAGTGTCAAATGGAGCTAAGATCTAATATATCATAAATGTAATATTAGAGGCGCAAGGAAGGAGATAATTTTCACAGCCAAGGATAGGGAAAGAGTTTTTGACCAAACAAAGGATAGAGAGGATCACAGGATATAAACTGGACATTTTGAAAATCGAAAAGATTTTGTACAAACAAAATCAATACAATTAAAATTGGGTGTAGGGAAGAAGGTCATGGAACACAAGCATCTGTTAAAGTGCCTACTGTGTTCCAGGCACTATGCTAAATGCTTTACATTTGATCCTCACTAACAACCCTACAAAATAAGTACTATTATTATCCCCACTTTATAGTTGAGGAAACTGAGGTGCAGACACAGGTTAATCAACTTGCTTGGAGGTCTCACAGCTAATAAGTGTCTCAGGCCGGTTTTGAACTCAGGTCTTCCTGACTCCAAGCCCAGAGGTCTACCAACTGTAACAACCAGCTGCCTGGAAAAACAGTTAGCTGGGGAAATATTTATAGGAAGCTTCTCTAACAAAGATGTCACATCTAAGATATATAAAAAATTGATTTAATATAGAAAAACAAGAGCCATTCCACAATAAATGATGAAAAAATATGAAAAGAAGAAATCTAAGCTATCAACATAATTTTAAAAATGCTTTAAATCACTAATAAGAGAAATGCAAATTAAAACAACTCTGAGGTTTTTTCATCAGATTGGCAAAGATAACAAAAAAAGAAAATGACAATTGTTTTGACAGGACAGGCACATAAATGCATTGTTGGTAGCACTGTGAAGTAGCCTCACCATTCTGAAAAGCAGTTTAGAGACATACTCTTTGTGACTGTTCAGTTGTGTCTATCTCTTCATGACCCCATTTGGGGTTTTCTTGGCAAAGATACTGTAATGGTTTTGACATTTCCTTCTCCAACTCATTTTACAGATGAGGAAACTGAGGCAAATAGGGTTAAATGACTTGCCCTGGGTCACAAAGCTAGTAAGTGTCTGAGGCCAAATTTGAACTCAGGTCTTGACTCCAGGCCCAGACCTCTATCTACTGTGCCACCTAGCTGATACACTCCTAGAGACACACTCAAAAAACTACACTTTTAGGCACATAACCAAAAGTGGTCAAAGAAGCAGGAAAAGGACCCATATGCACAAAGATATTTGTAGAAGCATTTTTTTGTTATAGCAAAGAACTGGAAACAAAGTGGATTTCCAGTAATTAGGGAATGGCTGAACAAATTAAGGTATGTGAATGTAATTGTATATTATTATGGAATATTAATGAACTATTCTATTATTATGAATATAATGAAATACTAAAAGAAATGAGAAAACAGACAGACTAAGAAAAACCTGGGAGGGCTTGCATGAACTGGTACAGAGTTAAGTGAAAAGAACCAAGAGAACATTTATTTAATGACTACAACATGGTTGTTGTTCACCTCTTTCAGATGTGTCTGTGAAGGAAATCTTCATGATTCCTACAACACTATCAAGGAAAACAATTTTGAAAGATTTAAGAACTATGAACAATGTGACGACCAGTTAAAACCCCAGAAGAACAATGATGAATTATGCTTCCTACCTCTTGGCAGAGAGGTAATGGACTAAAAATGAGGAAAGACATATTTTAAGACAGTCAATGTGTAAAGATCTGTTGTCTGTGACCATACTTATTTATTACAAGGGAAAGCTTTTTTGGGGGGAAAAGGGAGAGAGGTTTGAAAGTGAGTAGGAATAGTGATACTAAATAAAGGAAGGAAAAAAAAGTGTTAATGAATCATTTTTAAAATACAGATAATAGAAGGAAGGTCAAAAGGAGCACAAACAAGGCAGTTCTGTAACTACTATATTAAATTAGAAATATACTTTTAAGAAAAAATAAACTATACATAGTTTCATGGTTTCATATGCACTTTTCTTCTGTTCTTTGTAACAGAAATGTCTGAAACTTTTCTCTAATTTGTAATAAAAGGGTACATTTTTTAAAAGAAAGAAAAATGAAAAAATTTTGGCCAAGTCTACAAGCCTTTGGTCTCTCATTCCTTAAACCGAAGTCTCACACTTATATTGAATGAATACTTCCTGATTTTCCCAGCTTCTAACCCCCCTCCAAAAATTAATCTTGTATTTATTTTGTATATAGTTATTTATTTAGATGTTTTTTCCCCTAATAGTCCATCAGTAAACATTTATTAAATGTCTCCTACATGACAGACATTGTGCTAAGGGCTGGAATACAAAGAAAGGTTAAAAAAAATAACCAGTCCCTCCTCTCAAGGAGCTCACCATGTAATGTGGGAGACATGAAAACAACTATGTGCAATCAAGTTATATACAAGATATATTTAAAATAATCAACAGAGGGAGGGTTCTAGAATTAAGGGGAATCAGAAAAGGCTTCTCATAGAAGGTGAAATTTTGGCTGGGACTTGAAGGAAGCCAGGAGGTGGAGAAGAAGAAAAAGAACATTCCAGGCATAGGGGAGTCAAGAATGAAAATGAGTTCAGAGATGGAGTATCTTGTGTGAAGAACAGTAAGGAGTCCAGTGTCACTGAATCACAGAGTAAACTTATTCGGGGCAAAAATTGTTTCTTTTTTTTTTTTTGTATTCCCAAAAGCTAGTAAAAGTGCCTGGCACATAGAGAGTAAACATTTAATAAACCCTCGTTCATTGATTCAAGCAGAGAGTTGGGACATGCTTAACATGGTAAGCACAGAAGAACAACTGACTTGTATATATACTGCTTAAAGTTCTGCAGAGAGCTTAAAAATTATCTCATTCGATTTTTCTATGTGAAGGAAGGACTCTAGAGATTAAGTGACTCCTCGTGGGAAAGTCACAACTTCTCAGAGCTCTAGGCAACTAAATCTATGAGTTACAGAGCAGGTATCCACCTACATTGGTGAAGGGAGTTCTCTTCACCTTTGAGTCCCTTATACCAAAGAAATCCCAGCTCCTGTCTCCTATTCTTATTATAGAGACAAAGAAACTGAAGTGAGAGAGGTTAAGAGAGTTTTCCAAGATCATACAGCTAGAAGGGGGGGAGGCAGGATTTGAACTTAAGTCTTCTTGACTGTCAAAGTCCAGTGCTACTTCCATTATACTGCTTAACAGATGCTTTTCAAATTTGCAGATGAGGAAAAGTTGGGCTGATAGCTAATATGTTAGATGACAGTGAAGTCATAATTCAAAAAAAGAATGATAGGTTAAAAGAGACAGTAGATCAATTTATTAGATTAGATTTTGAACTGGAAAGGAACTTATAGAACAACTGCCTCATTTTAAAGTTGAGGAAACTGAGGCCAAGAATGATTTAAATGACTTGATAGTGTTCACCGAAATAAATGACAAAGTAAATGGCAAAGCTGTGGTTTGAACACAAGTTTCCTGAATCCAAAGACAACATTCTTTCCAAGGCATCTTGGAACGTTGCTAATTTATTAAATGAAACTGACTAGGGACCGTGTAAATACCTGGGTTGAAAAAAACTGCAATTTTCAATTCAACAAACATTTATTTAGTCCTATTCTGTGTCAAGACAAGAGGCAGTATATAGTATACCAGAGGTGGACCTTGGAGTCAATAAGTCAGTCAATAAATATTTAGTAAGTGCTCACTACATGCCAGGCACAGTGCTAAGTGCTAGAGATACCAAAAGAGGCAAAAGATAATCCCGGCCCTTAAAAAGTTCACAATCTAATGGGGGGAAATGAGCAACAAACATATACAAACTATAAACAGCATAAATAGGAAAAAATTAATAGAGGAAAGGCACTAGAATTAAGGGGAGCTGGTTGGGAAAGGTTTCTTATAGGGGACAGGGAAGCAGAGAAGAGGGAAAGCATTCCAGACACTGGGGCAGCCAGTGAAAATGGCTAGAGTAAAGAAATGGAATTTCTTGTTTGTGAATAGGCAAGGAGGCCAGTGTTACCGGATTGAAGAGTGAACACATGGTGAGGAATATGGCATAACACAACTAGAAAAGTAGTTGGGGGGGGCAGCTAGGTGATGCAGTTGATAGAGCACCGGCCTTGAAGTCAGGAGGACCTGAGTTCAAATCCGGCCTCAGACTAAACACTTGACACTTACTAGCTGTGTGACCCTGGGCAAGTCACTTAACCCCAATTGCCCTTAAAAAAAAAATAGGTAATGGGGGTGAGGAGGTTGGTTATAAAGGGTTTTGAACGCCAGAGGATTTTGATCCTAGAGGTGACAAGAGGCCAGTGGAGTTTATTGAATACGCAGCACTTTAGGGAAATCAGGGTGGATTGAAGTAGGGAGAGAAATGAGGCAGGCTGACCCACAAGCAAGGTACTGAAAAAATCCAAGTGTGAGGTGATGAGGGCCTGTACCAGATTGTGGTGGTATGAAAACAGAAAAGGCAGCATATTGGAGAGATGTTGCAAAGGTGAAATGAACACACCTTGGAACAGATTAGGTATAGGGAGGTGAAGAATAGAGGATAATACCTAGGTTATGAGCCTGGGGGACTGGGAAGATGGTGTTGTCTTTAATAGGGACAGAGAAGTTTGGATTGTGAAAGGCTTTAGAAGGAAAGATAGATAATGAGCTCAGTTTTGGACATGTTGAGTTTAAGATGTCTACTGAAGTTGTCATATGGAATAGCTTTCTGGGAAGGATAACAGATACATGGAATAATTACGGGGATGTTAAGAAATAGAAAATGCCAATAAAAACTTATTTTAAAATATGTTTACTGGACATCCAGTTTTGAGATGTCTGAAAGACAGTTGGAGATGTGAAACCGCAAGTCAGCAGATAGATATGGGTAGAATAGGGAGATTTAAGAATCACCAGCATAGAGATGATAATTAAATCCGTGGGAGCTAATATCACCAGGTGAAGTAGTATACTAAAAAGAGAATGGGGCCCAGGACAGAACTCTTCAGGACTCCTATTTTTTTTGGTTAGAGAGTGTGATTTGGATGACCATCTAGCAAAGCATAATGAGAACAATCAGTCAAAGAGGTAGGAGGAAAACCATGAGTGATGTTCCAAAATCCTAGAGAGAAGAAAGTAGTAAGGAGAAGAGGGTGATCAATAGGGCAGCAGAGAAATCAAGAAGGATGAGGACTGAGAAAAGGCCACTGGATTTGGCAGTTAAAAGGTCACTGGTAACTTTGGAGAGAGCAGTTGTGGTAGGATGATGAGGCCAGAAGCCAGATGGGAAGGGGTTAAAAGGAAAGTTAAGAGTAGAGAAAGGGTAGGCACCTATTGTAAACTGAGTTTATCACAAAGGGCATAAGAGATATAGGAAAATAGTTAAGTGGGAAGAAAGACTTGGGTTCAAGCAATGTGATCCTAGACAAATCTCTTCACCTCCTCTCAGTCTCAGTTTCTGAGTACTTTCTTCTGCCTACCTGAGCACCCTTGGTCAGGTCTCTAAGGCTTAGTTAGACAAGAGTTGCTGATATGCACTGGTAGAGGGAGCTTTCAATTTAATTCAATTCAACAAGCATTTATTAAGTAAAGAATCCCTTTAGACAAGAAGTCTTTCCTTAATCTTAGTGCCTTCTAAGATTATCTTCAATTTATCCTATATCTATCTTGTTCATACATAGTTGTTTACATGTTGTTTTCCTCTTCTGACTGTGAGTTCTTTTTGAGAGGAGGGTTTATTTTCTGCCTTTCTTTGTATTCCCAGTGCATAGCACAATGCCTGGCATATAGTAGGCAATTAATAAATGCTTATTGACTTACATAGTACTACAGGTACTATGCTAGATGCTGATGAAACAAAAATAACAATGAAAACAGTCCCTGCACTAAAAGAAGTTTACATTCTTGGGGCAGGGAGAAGAAATAAATACAAAGTAATTTTGAGAAGAATATACAAGTTGAGGCATTAAGAACTGTGGGGAGGGGTCAGGGAAAACCTCCTGCAGGAGGTGATACTTGAGCTGAGCCTTGAAGAAAACTACAAATTCCAAGAGAAGGTAAGGAAGAAGGGCAGGAAGAAGAGAAAATCTGTGTCTGGAGCAGAAAAGTGACTGTACAGAGGACAGCAAACAGGCCAGTTTGTTTGGACCACAGAGTGCATGAGAAGGGGTAATATAAAGTAAATCTGTAAGGATTATAGATTTAGAGTGGGAAGAAGGGCCCTCAGAGGTCATCTAGTTTAATACCCTCATTTTAAAGACAAAGAAGGGGCAGCTAGGTGGTGCAGTGGATACAGAACCGGCCCTGGATTCAGGAGGATCTAAGTTCAAATCTGGCCTCAGACACATAACACTTACTAGCTGTGTGACCCTGGGCAAGTCACTTAACCTCATTGCCTAGCCAAAAAATAAAGACAAGGAAACCAAGGCCCAATTAAGTGATTCAGCCAAGGTCACACAAGAAATCAGGGGCAGAACTTGAGATTAAAAACTAGTCCTGAACTCCAAAGCCATCTCTCCAATGTATCAAGCAATCATCTTGAAAAGTTTTAAATGCCAAAAATATTATATTTTATTTAAAAAGGTTAAATAGGGAGCTAATAGAGTTTCTTAAAGCACAGATTTGTCATTCTCTTACTGAGGAATATCAACTAGCTTGGAGAAAAGAGACTGAAGATAAGACGACCAATTAGGAAGCTACTACTATAGACCAGGTAAGTGATCAAAAGGGTCAGACCCAGGGTGGCAGTCATGTGAGTAGAGAGAAAGGGATGGATGCAAGTGATGTTGTACAAGTAGAATCAATAAGATTTGGCAATTGATTACATATGAGAGGGAAGAATACGTGACCTCAACGCTGAAAACCTAGATGCCTAAAAGGATTTGATAACTCTTAACAGAAATAGGGAGATTAGGAACAGGGATGGGCTTTGAAGGAAAAAATAAAGAGTTCTGTTTTAGCCATGTTGAATTTGAGATGTCCATAGGACATCCAGGTAGAGATATCCAGCAGATCACTGATGATGTTGGACTGATGACAAAGAGATAGAAGAGAGATGGACATGTTCATTTGGGAATCATATACATAGATATGAGAACTGAACTCATGGAAATTGATCACCAAGAGAAAGCAATGAGGGGAAAAAAAAGAGAAAAGAAGACCTGGAACTGGACTTTGAAGCTACATGGATGATGACCCAGCAAAAGGGTCATCTACAAAGGTAGAATTAGTGGGACTTGGAAACCAATTGGATTTGGAGGGTGAGAGAATGAGAAGTAGAGGTTGACTTATGTGATAAACCTGGGCAACTGGGAGGATAATGGTACCCTTAACAGTAATAGTTAAATTAGGAAGAAGTGAGGATTTGGGGGAAAAGATTATGAGTTCAGTTTTGGATATGCTGAGTTTAAGATATCTATGGGACTTTGGGTTTGAGATGCCCATTAGGCAGCTGGAGATGTGAGACTGGAGGACAGAAAAGAGGTTAGGGCTGGACAAACAGACTTAGAACCATCTGCAGCAAAATAATTTAATCCACAGGAGCTGATGAGATGACCAAGAGAAATAGTATAGAGGGAGATACAAACCTGAGAGAGAAAGAATATCTTGAGGTAGTTAAGCCCTTGGGGGTAGGGTTGGGGGTGGGGGTAGGGGGACAGTCTGGGTGGGTTTAGTGGATTCAACCTGAATGAAGATCCAACAAAGAAGACTGAGAAGGAGCATTTAAGACAAGTAGGAGAACCAGGAGACAGCAGTCACAAAAACCTAGAAAGGAGAGAGTATCTTGGAGAAGAGGGTGATCAATAGTGTCAAATGTTACAGTGAAGTCAAGAATAAGGATTGAGAAAAGATCATTAGATCTGAAAATTAAGAGATCATTGGTAACTTTGGAGAGAGGAGTTTCAATTAGATGATAAAGCCAGAAGCCAGACTACAGAGAGTTAAGAGAGCGAGAAGAAAGGAAATGGAGGCATCAATTGTAAATGGCCTTCTCAGGAGTTTAGCCATAAAAATGAGGAATATTATAGGATGATGATAGTCAAGGATGGACAAAGGTCAAGTGAGGGCTTTTTGAAGATGGAGGAGACATAGGAATGTTTGGAGGCAGCAAGGAAGCAGCCAATAGACAGGGAGAAATGAAGATTAATGAAAGAGTGGAAGTGATAAAGGTCAATTTGTTAGAGAAGATGGGATAGAATGGGATCATTTGTGCATGCAGATGATTTTGCTTTGGCTAAGAAAGACCTCAGTCTCTTCATGTGACACTGAGGTGAAGGAGATAGTGGTGGAAGGCACCTGAGTGAAATGAAATGAGGAGGGGAAAAGACAGAATTCTCCCCAAATGGCATCAAGTTTTTTCATTGTTCTCAGCTGGGGAAAGGAAGAGAAACCATGAAGAAGGCTGAAAAGGTTTGGAAAAGCTGCTGTATATTGAGTGGGTTAGTGAATTTATTAGTAAGGTTTAAGGGATTGCCTTGCTGCAGCAAGGACTCAGTTGAGATTATGTAACATAAACTTATAGTGGACCCAAGCAGTGTGCTTTCACGATTTTCTCCAGCTTCATTCAGCAGCAAGTGAAATCAGGATGGTGGGAATAATCTTAGGTTAACACTTGGCAGGCAAAGTATGGCAACAGGGTAACAGGGCAAGGGATTCAAGAGAAGACAGTGTAGAATTGAATTGATTCACCAAGAAGTCAAGAAAGGGGAAGGAAGGAGTCTAGTCAGTGCCAGAGTTAGAAAGCCTAGGAAGGAACCGAGTTGTGGAGGTAGTAGAGCGCACAGTAAGGTTATAGTGACTTGTTGCCTTGACTAATAATTATAGTGGTCCCAAAATTTAATCAGCTACCTTAGAAAGTAGGTTTACCTTCATTGACATTCTAGCAGAGATTAGATGATCACTTATAAGAGACACTAGAATTTCTGTTCAGATACAGGTCCAATGATATGACCTGAAGTCACTTTAACCCAGTCAGGTATTTTACCTTTCCAATCTACCACATTCCTAAAGAGCCTTTGTAACTCAGGCTTTAGGGGTAGCTTCCTCACTTGTATCCTCAGGATCTAGATGGGGGAGCTCAAAAAGGGAGCCCTAAACCAGCCTGAGTCTGGGGGTCAGGGATTAGTCTCAGAAGATGGTGGGAAGCCTGAACTGGGAAATCTCTGGACATTGAGAATGAACCTCAGATGGGAACTCCTAGGAATTATTAAGTAGCCTCTAAATAGCCAGACCTAGAATCCTGCCTCTTCAAGAAATATCTGCCCAGGCCTGGGCTCCTCTCTCTGTGGTCCCTTCCTTCCTATTTTTCTTTTTCTATTCCACAATTTCTTCCCCTTCTTCCTCTGTTTGTCTCCCTTCCTTCCTATCGTTCAGTCTCTCTTTTTCTACCAATCTGTGTCTCTGTGCATGTCCCTCCCAATACATCACAGAATCAAGGATGACTCAGGAATCAGAGAACTTGAGTTCAAATCCTACCCGTCACAGGCTACCTGTGTGACCCCGGGCAAATCACTTGTCTCTGACTCCAAATCTACTGTTCTCCTGAGTGCACTGCACTGCTGCACTACTTTGTCTTCTCACTGGTAAGATAAGTGAGTTGGACTCGATAGCCTCTGAGGTCCTTTCCGGCTATTTCTAGATCTATGATGCCCTGATAGCTTCTGCTCTGCTGGGCTTCTGATGCATCTCCGGGTCATACATGTAAATGTCTAAACTGGATAGGTCAACCCAGAGTGAAAGGTAAACTGCAGGAAACTCCTAATGTTCAGTCATTTTTTCAGCAGTGACCAACTCTAAGAGACCCCGGTTGGGGTTTTCTTGGCAAAGATACTGGAGCGGCTTGCCATTTCCTTCTCCAGCTCACTTTACAGATGAGGAAACTGAGGCAAACAGGGTTAGGTGACTTGCACAGGGTCATACATCTAGTAAGCGTCTGAGGCCAAATTTGAACTCAGGGAAATGAGTCTTCCTGACTCCATCCACTGTACCACCTAGCTGTTCCAGGTAGGAAACTAGCTTCCAGTGATGACAGGATTTCTTGGATTAGAAGCCCCCTGATATTTACTAACTTACCAAGACTCCTTTCTTGGGCTGGAGTGTTGGCCAGGATTCACACAAAGTCTACTCCAAATATTTTGGGTACCTATCATCCTGGGATTTGGGTTTTGTACAGTAGCGGGCATTTCTCTATTACAAAGGGAAAAGACGAAATTGATACCTTGCTTTGACTGGCCAGAATAGAGTTTTCCTTATAATCAGCCCTTCTGGAAAAATACCAATTCTTTATAGGTAGTGTCCTGCCCGATGAAAGGAGTGCATCATACTAGAAAGGTAGTGTAGTACAATGGAAAGAACAGTAGGTATGGAGTCAGAGGTCCTAGGTTCAAATCCCAGCTCTGTAACCTTTCTACCTGGGTAAACTGGGGCAAGTCACCTTTCTCTGGATCTCAATTTCCTTATTTGTATGAGGGGGTTATACTACATGATCTCTAAGGTCCCTTCTAGCTGTAAATCTATGACATCATTACCAAGTAGCGATGTGTCTAACACAGCACAACCTATCTGAGATTCAGTGCATCATCTGTAAAATGACAAGATTGAACTAAAATAGCCTCTCCAAGGTTCCCTGCAGCTATAAAATGCTACAATTCCATTCCCCTACAAGAACTTTCCTTTTCAAACAGATTGGCCTACTCACACATGAGCTTTTTCATCTTTGTTTATGCCGCTTCCCCGGACCAAAATTCCCTGTGCCTTCTTCTCTTCACATACCAATTCTTCCCATCCAACTCAGATCCTGCTTCCACTATAAAGTCTTCCTTGACCGCTGCAGAATATACCAGTTCATCCATCTTAGGAGTTTTAACACTTACCATTCATTTGCATTTAATCATATGCTGTCTTGTCACGTGTAATACTGACAATTAACTTTTTATATGTTTATAGTTTTCTCTCTTGGTAATAATATATACGTGATTCTATTGTAAGCACTTTGAAAACAGGGATCTTGTGTTACGCTTCTTCATATTCGTCACAGGACTTGGCACAACGGAATGTACACAATGATTCTCAATAAATACCTATCTGTTAATGAATGAATGAATGAATGAGATAGTAGTTGAGTTAGGCCAAGCACAGGTAGTGTTTAAATAAGCAGAAAAGAGAGTGGGGGTGGAGGGGAGATATAAAAAGTGAAGGAAACAGTGTGAGCAAAGCAGAAAATAATGAACACGGTGTGATTAAGAGACAGAAAGACAGGCTTAGTTGGAATGGAGAGTTCACATGAAAAGAGCAGGAGGTAAATCTGCAAAGAAATGTTTTGGCTTGGATATAAGGACCTTACTATCTTACCTTTCTTACTCTTATCAGTCCAATCTTTGCAGTTTCTTTGATTATTCTCCTTAAAATGCATGTTTCCCTTCCTTTTTTAACTTCTGGAATAACCTGTTTCTCTATCTGCCAAATCTTATATTCTCTGCTTGTCACTTAAGTACAGTGTGACCATTTCCCTAAAAGTTTATTAGTAGTAGTAGAGCTAATATTTACATGATTCCAAAATAAAATATATGCTCTTTCTAGGAAAAAAAATTTTAATGAAGTGGCAAAGAAAAGTCTTTAAAAATGTTTTTATCATATACATTGAAAAATACATAAGATGAGAGGATATGTGTGGGTTATGATATGCAACAATTCTGGGATCATTCATATCAATGAGATCCACTCAAGTATTGAAGTAACTCTATAACCATAGAAATGAACATTTGGTACTTAAAGAACTCAGGTAGCACTCCAAATAGAAACATAGAGGCTCAGTCTTTTATTCAATTTTTGATGATAAATGTTAAGTATGATTAGCTGGGGCAGCTAGGCGGATCAGTAGGATAGAGCGCCAAGCCTGGAGTAAGGAAGACTCCTCTTCCTGAATTCAAATATGGCCTCACACACTTACTAGCTGTGTGACCCTGGACAAGTCACTTAACCTTATTTGCCTCGGTTTCTTCATCTGTAAAATGAGCTGGAGAGGGAAATGGCAAACCACTCCAATATTTTTACCAAGAAAACCCCAGAGGGAGTCACAGAGTACAATCGGACACAACTGAACAACGACAAAATGATTAGCTGCCAAAATAATGACACCTTGGGTAATAAAAGATGGAATTAAAAGTAAAGGGCTATAGTTGATAAACGTAGACAGAGACCAGGGGAGATTGTGGAATCCTACATAGCTCATATTTATCTGAGGCTGAAGTAATTTAAATTTCTCAGCTGAGTCTTTTACATTGATTTAGTATTACTTTCATTATTTTATGAGTAATACGTAAGAGTCAATTAAAAGAGGTCTATAAAAAAGGAAATGGGCTGTGCTTCAAATTGCCTTCAATATGTCACTTATCAGATAGTACCTCATATTATTATGCTCTTATAGATATCCTGTCTTTTCAATTAGATTGTAAGCACCTTAAGGTCAAGAATGGCATGGAAAAAGCATTAGCTTGAATCATAGGATTTTAGAGCTAGAAGGAATTTTGGAGATCATCTCTAGTCCAATCCTTTTACTTCACAGATGAAGAAACCTTCAAGGTTCATGGGTCAAAAGACTAGTAATCTCATACAATTTACAATTCCTATAAAGATTTAACCAATGTCCTCCAATGCTGTATGAAGAACATACCATTTATCCTACCTTAGAAGGCAGTCAAATTCAGCCACTGCCATGTTTCACACAGAATTTTTTTCTATATGAATTTAAGTTACTCTGGTTTTTAATCTTTATATAATCAAACTACATAATCTACAATATAGTATGTATATGTTTATAAACAGTATATACATATGCTTTTGATAAATTCTTTTCCAATATACTTCTCTGACTACTACAGGTAGATGTCAGAAGACCTGGGTTCAATCCCTAGCTCTGCTACTAACTGCTTATGTGACCTTAAGTCACTTTATCTCTAGGCCTCAGTTTCCTTGCCTGTAAAATTAAAGAACTGAATTAGATGATTTCTAAACTGTCCTTCAGCTCTGACAATCCATGATTCTATGAAGAACCAATGCTTTACATGTCTTTGCATCCCACTCTAGCAAAGTGCGTTGACATATATAAGATGTTCAATATACATTTGTCTGTTGAAGGCATAAAATGACAACACATCAATTAACTTAATCCAAATGGAAATAGGTCTCATTTTCAGCATATGTGTATATGTGTTTGTATATGCATGCGCGCGCGTGCACACACACACACACAGAACAGCAAATTAGGGGTTAAAAGAAACACAAAAATACCAGTGAGGATATCAGCTTTAGAGAAAAATACAATATTTTCAAAGGTTAAAAATTCCCTTATTTTAGAACATCTGGATCACAATGAAGACCTGGTAATGCAGGTGATATATTACTTAAATAAAGACCTAAAAAAGTTCTTTGACAGTGCTATGGCACTATATCGAGGTCCTGTCTGCGGTGATTTTAAAACCTATGTGAGACACTGATACAATTTTTACTAATTTAACTTCTTGATATCACTTTAGTGGAGAGTAAATTCATAGAAGATCTGTGGTCTTTTCTATAAACACATAAAGAACCTAAAGTTCCACCCAAAGAAAAAAAAGACATTAAACACTTTCCTGTGCCTCACATCCAACTGCCTTGTGCACTGTGAGTTTTTACTAGTGATTGAGACTGTATCATCTCTGATTTATCCTGTAGATAACTTATTTGCACACAGCTTGTTTGCATGTTGTCTCCATCAGACTGTGAGCCCTTTGAGAGCAGGGACTATGTTTCTTTGTATCCTAACTCTTAGCAAAGTGTCTGGCACATTGTGGGCGCTTAATAAATGCTAACTGACCAACATTTAAAAAAAAAATCCTTCAGGAATTGTAATTGTAACAAACTGAATTGATGACATTTATCAGTGTCATAACTATATCAACACAGCAACATAGGCTATTTACAAAAGGAATTTATGAATTAAAACATTCTGCCTATTTCAATATGTGAAGTACACAAGGTCCCCTTGGTAATTAGTTTTTTGTAACTATTGTATTAGAAGTAGGCATAAATAGCATCAATGTGTATACCTCACTAAATCCAAGTATGTCTTAGCTTAACAACTCAACTGAAAAAGGTGAAGTGAACATGCTGAGGAGGACACCTGCATATAGATACAATGTGGCTGTCATGTATGCCCCGCTGGCCATGTCTGTATGTTGACATAGAACTCTGGGATTCTTCTCGACAGACCCACGTACACACAGCGGGGTGTCTAGGATGGGGATGGGTGAGGGGCTGTCTAGATACCTGTGTCACCTGGGGAGGGCAACGAGGGCCACCTGTACACCCAGGGGAAGGGGCCAGGGCCCTGACACGGAAATGTTTCCAGTGGGTTGGCCACCCCACCGAGGCTGCTGCGAGGTGGGGAGGGGAGCCCGAAGGGAGGAGTCACGGGTGACTGAAGAGACTATGGCGGGGGCCGGGGCAGGATGCGGGTTAGGGGGCCAGGGCGGGGGCAGCGCCCACCGGCCGCCCCAGACCGACCCTGCCCCGGCCGCGGGACCGGTGACTTCCACAACTACGTCTTAGGAGGCTGCCTCCGGGAATGCCCCCCCGCCCCCCCGGCTCGGGGCCGGGGCGGGGAGGGGGGAGCAGCCCGGACTCCCGGGCTTTCGGTTTCCGGCCCCGGCGCTCTCACAACAACACAACCCAACACCCAGAGACACCATAACAAAGGCGGCGACGGCAGCGGCGGTAACCCCGGGGTGCGGGGAGGGCGGCGGGTCCGGCAGCCCGCACGCCCATCGGGCGCGGGGCAGGGGCCTCCGCCCCCCGTCCGGGCCCGGGCAGCCCCGAGGCGGGCAGCCGGCGGGGAGGAGGGGGAGGGGGGCGATTGGAGGTGCTACTCACTCTCGTCAGGCAACTGGTCGAGCTCCGCCATCTTGAATGAGCCGCGCCGCTTTTTCAAAGGCTGCCCGCCGCGGTGCATTGTGGGGCGGAGAGAGCCTTTGCGAGGGAGGTTCGAATGAGGGAGCTCACTCGCTCTCCCGCTCGCCCTCTCTCTCCCTCCCTCCCCGGGCTCCCCCGGCTCGCGGCCTGGCCCGCGCGCGCGGTGATACCCCGGCGCTGCGCAGAGGGCGCGCGGGCGGGCGCGCGAGGCCTCGCGCTGGCCCCGGGAAGGGGGGGGAAGGGGGCAGGGAAGCGGAGCCCGCGGCGCGAGCCCGCCCGCCCCTGGGCTCCCTCAGCCCGGCCCCAGGCTGCAGTTGCAAGCACTGCTAGGGAACCAGGAGGTGGGTGGGGGAGGGAAGAAGGGTAGGAAAGGGGGACAGACCCGGCGACCCCGAGGCCAAGGATGCCCTACTACAAGTCTACGTTTCTGTGCAGGTGGCCCGGCCTGCTTGGGACCTCCCCCATTTACACCGCCCGCCGCACTCCTCCACTGGCAGCTGAGCCTGACCCTGTTTACGCCTTAACTTCCTCCTGCTCGCCTCCCCTCCCCCCCCACGGGATAGGGCCAGGGAGGGAAGGAGGAGATGACGGCTCCGGTGACACCCGGATGGCTCTCGCTTTGTTGCAGCAAGCACCAGTGTCTCCTTGATGACAGGTGGCCTAAAGCGCTTCCTGCCGCCCGAAAGTGCGTACCTCCTCCTAAAAATGCGTTCTTAAAGAGCACAAGATGCAGAATCAGGAATCTGGGTTTGAAGCCTGGGGCGGGTCTCGACTACCTCTGTTATCTTCAGCCAGCCAGCCTAGATTTTCTTATCTTTAAAATCGGGGATATAGACTGGATCGGGGTTCTAAAGCAGATGGATGTAAACTTTTTTTTAATGTTTTGATAACTTTCAGCACAGCGGGTTTCTTTTGTAACGATTTCATTTTATGCATTTAATTTTTTTCCCCTGGATGACCATCAGTTGGGGAATGGGTGAATGAGTTGTGGTTTATGATTATAATGGAATACTGTTGTGTTATAAGAAATGTTGAAGAGGATGGTTTCAGAAAAACCTGGAAAGACTTGTATGAACGGATGCAAAGTGAAGTGAGCAGAACCAGGAGAACACTGTACACAGCAACAGCAGTAATAACAGTAATAATGGTCAACTGTGAAAGATTTAGCTACTCTAGTCAGTACAATGATGGAGGACAATTACAAAGGATTTATGATGAAAAATGCTTTCCACTTCGAGAGAGAGAACTGATGGATTCTGAATGCAGATTGAAGCATATTATTTTTCACATTCTTTTTCTTGGGCTTTTTTTTTCTACATGGCTAATACAGAAATGTTTTACACAACTTCAGATGTATGATGGGTATCATATTGCTTGCCTGGAAGGTGGGGGAAGGCCTGGAGGGTGGGAGAGAATCTGGTACTCAAAATTTGATAAATGAATGTTAAAAATAAATAATTTGAAAATTTTAAATGTTATTCTGAGAAGAGGCCCATAGACTTTCCCCAACTGCCGAAGAAGTCCATCACACACAAAAAAGGTTAAGAACACCTGGACTGTGTAATCTCTAAGGTCCTTTAAACTTCTAAATCCTAAGATTCTAAATCAGTTCACATGAATAGCCATGCTCACATTAAAAAAATTTAATCAATTGTTTTTGATGTTTTATACAACAGATCAATATGTTTAAAAAGTCCAAAAACATGTGCAGTATGTAACACCTACCACAAAAGGGCAAGTTGGGAGTGTCTTCTCATATCTTCTCATGAGTCTGTCTTGATTTTTATAGTTTTGTTACATTTATTTTTGATTTTTTGGTCTGTCTTTGCTCTTTCCATTTATGTATATTGTATATACATAAAGGTATATTGTTTTCTTGTCTCTTGTTTACTTCACTTTTGCATCAGTTCATATAGCCCTTTCCATGCTTCTTCAACTTTCTTTTCCATGCTTTCATGTGCACTTTACACACATATCTTACAGCACAGTAATACTCAATTACATTCATGTACTACAATTTCTTTAGCCGTTCCCCAGTTGATGGGTATCAACTTTGTTTCCAATTCTTAGCTATCACAAAAAGTGCTTCTATTAAACATTTTGGGATGTATTAGATCTTTTCTTCTTATTGCAATTACTAACATTTATATAGCACTTTAAGGTTTGCAAATTGCTTAAAGAAGTTCATAAGACTGGAGGGGGCCTTCAGCAGTCCCTTCTTGCTATTTCCAAACCGAATTATTCATAAATCATCCATCCTAGATAGATAAGAATTTATCCTAAAGGAAAAGAGACTTCATAAATTCTCCCTCTGTAACCCATACCAATGATAACTATTCCCACTTTTAGGAAGTACTTCATATTGTAGCTATGTCCCAACTGCCATAATCATAGTAATAATAACTAGCATTTATATAATAAGATTTTCTAAGCATTTAAAAAGTATTATCTCATTTATCCTCAGGACAGCTTGGAGAGGTGCTATTTCCCCCATTTTACAGATAAGGAAACAGACAGACTGGTTGAGAGACTTGCCCAAGCTGTAGTATGAACTCAGGTCTTCCTGCCCCTGGTCTAGCACTCTATCCATTGGGCCACCTAGCTGCCTACAGTTTTATCTCATTTTTTTCTTGATTTGGGAGTGAAAAGGAAGAGTAAAATTTAAAAACAAAACAAAACTTGTGTCTGATTTCCTTCCCATATATATGAAACTTCTTACTTGATTGCCCCTTAATCATTTCCCTTTTCCAAATGGTTAATGATATTAGTGTTAGTGTGACTTTGAGCACATGACTTCATCTTTCTGAGCCTCAGTTTTCCTGATTGTCAAAAAAGCATGCTAGACTGGATGGTCTGTAAGGTTCCCTCCAGCTCTGAAACTCTGTGCTCTTCATCCTTACGGGGCTTTTTTTCTTTCTAAAAAGCATTTTCAGTCATCTTATTTGTTCTTGGGAAGAAACAGCAAATTTGAAGCTCAATATTTTAAAGTGGGTCAGCCAATAAGTATTAAGCACCTATGATATGCCAGCCACTGTGCTATGCTGGGGGTACAAAGAGATTAAAAAAAAAAACAGTCCCTGCTTTCAAGGGACTCAGTCCTTCAAAGTCCTGTGATTTCATCTGTGTGGGTACTTCCTTCACAGATTAAATCTATAATTACTCAGTTTGGTAGAAGATATTTGAGAGTGGTTGTGGCTGAAAATTCTTTGCCCTATGGTGAACCTGGTGGCCAGCATCTCCCAATTGAACTGAGCTTCTCTGAACTTAGGGGGGCTGGTCCTCAGACGACGTAGTTTGTTACTGAAATCATGTTTAAAACCTTTTTAGTCTGACAGAAGCTGCCAGAGTTTGTGTCCCTTGGCATAGTTTTTAAGAGGAGCACACAATCCATTGTAGTAGGACTTTGGTAGAGGACAAAAGCAAACATTATTAACTTCAGTTTTACATGTTGGGAGACAGGCCTGAGGCACCTTGTCTTTCTCTTAATACTAAGCATATGAAGGAAATATTTCAGTTTGTAAGCTGATGCTATGGTCAGTTTGTCAGACATTCCCAGGAAAGCATAATGCACTTCTCCAAACATAGTGCTAATGTTTCATCATCTCTAAAGCAAAGTACTAAAAACAGGAATAGAACAATGTGTCTGATCAACAAATTAAATCAGTATAAGCACCCAGTGTCTACTATGTGCTTAGCCAGTGTAAAGGAGGGTAATACAAAGTTCCTGCCCTCAGGAAACTTACAGTCACCCAAGCTAAAGACTCCTTACTCTCACCCCCACCATATCCAATCGGACACCAAATCATATCAATTTTACCTCCATAGCATCTCTTGAATATACCCCCTTCTCTCCTTTGACACTGCTACTACCCTGGTGCAGGCCCTCAGCCCCAAACATCTGAACTATTAAAATTGTTCCATGATTCTCTCTCCACCTCAAGTGTTTTCTCACTCCAGTCCGTCCTCCACTCAGCTGTCAAAGGGATCTTCCTAAAGTGCAGGTCTGACTATGTTAACCGCCACCCCCATTCAATAAACTCCAGTGGGTTCCCATTACTAACTGTTTCCCTTTACTCCTTCTTTATCTCTGCCTCCTGGATTCTCTTGCTTCTGTCAATCACTTCTGCAGGAAGCCTGTCCTGATCTCCCGTAATAATAGTGCCTTGCCCCTGTTAATTATGTCCAGTTCTATCATGTATATAATGTGTTTGTGCATAGCTTTTTGTATATTGTCTTCTGCATTAGATTGTGAGCTCCTTGAGGACAGGAACTGTCTTTTACCTCTCTTTGTGTCCCCGGTGCTTAGCATAATGCCTGGCACATAAAAGGAGCTTGATAAATTTTTATTGACTAACGTCCAGCAAGTTGGAGAAGGAATATTTCTCATCTTGGCCTCTCAGCAGCAACATCAGTGAAATTTGAGCAAAAGGTAGCAAGAGTATGTGCTTACCTAGGTAAACCCTAGATTGTACCTGATGTCCCTGGCCACCTCTTCTTTTTTGATTCTTTCCCTGAGCTCCTGTCACCAAATAATGATGCTGAGAAATGGATGTTTCTAGCTCTAGAAGTAATCTTATGAGCCTGAAAGATCAGGAATTCCTAATTTAGTGCTGGCAGCCCTAAAGTAGGAAGTGCTTTCTGTAATGGCATGATTTCTTAGAGGAGACAGCCACTGCCAGGTCATCTGCCCCTCAAATGACCACTGCCATCAGTGAAAGAACTAAGAAAAGGTAAGTCATATTGGGGCTTCTTAGAAGATCTGAACCCTGTGAATCTCTCAAATAGTACAGGCATTAGTTGAAAGTGAAATGTCTGTTCAGTAGTCTCACAAAGTTGTCTTTATCTCCCAGGAGAATGGAATAGCCGTGATGGGTTATTGTTTTATATGTTAACGTACACATGAGTCTTTATGAGTTTTAAGAATTTCTGTTGAGATGGAAGAAATAGATATTCTATAATTGATATATACTTTGTGCATTAAGTGATTTTTTTTGAGAAGGGGCCCTGCTAATCCATTTTGGGGAGACCCTAGAGATTAACTGTACCTAAATTTTGGTTAAGAGATTTTCCCTGGAGTTATGTCCTGGGATCAGGTCATAGTAAGCCAGAGATAAGGGGAAAATCCTGATCCCCTCTCTTTGGAGTTCGGTTCTCCCAGAACTGAACCTGATTCATGAGTCCGTAGCAAGACTCTCCCAACAGGGAGGCCCCGTGGGCAGAAAGTAACAAGCAAGCAGAAAGAAGCCATTGGGAAGGAAGAGAATGGGGATGCCTGGCATAGAAGGAATTACTGCTGGAGTAAAGTCTGAGAAGAGATAGAAGGGAATGGAATCAAAACCACAAGTAAATGTGATTAACCTCAAAGAGGAGTGGAGACATTTCTCCTGGAAAGGAGCGAGTAGTGGTGCTGAGATGAGGGGGACCTCAATCTCAGAGAAACAGGAGGCAACATCATCTGCTGTTCTACAGGGGCTAAGTGGAATTTGTGGTGAAAGAAAAGAAGATACGGCACACAGAAGAATGTGTGCCCAAACAAGAGGTAGAGAACATTATGAAATGCAAGGATAATTTTGGATTACATTAAATTGAAAAGATTTTGCACAAACAAAGCCAGGAGGGAAGCAGAAAACTGGGAAAGAATTTTTACAACCAGTGTCTCTGATAAGGGCCTCATTTCTAAAATATAGAGAGAAATAAGTCAAATTTATAAGAATACAAGTAAAAAAAAAAGAAAAAAAAAGAATGGAAGTCATTCCCCAATTGATAAATGGTCAAAGGAAATGAACAGGCAGTTTTCAGATGAAGAAATCAAAGCCATCTATAGTCACATGAAAAAATGCTCTAAATCACTATTGAATCGAAAAATGCAAATCAAAACAACTCTGAGATACCACATTATACCTATTAGATTGGCCAACATGACAAAACAGGAAAATGATAAATGTTGGAGAAGATGTGGGAAAATTGGAACACTAATGCATTGTTGGTGGAGTTGTGAAATGATCCAACCATTTTGGAGAGCAATTTGGAACTATGCCCAAAGGGCTGTAAAACTGTGCATACCCTTTGACCCAGCAATAGCACTTCTAGGGCTGTGTCCCAAAGAGACCATACAAATGGGAAAAGGACCCACATGTACGAAAATATTTATAGTAGCTCTTTTTGTGGTGGCAAAGAATTGGAAATTGAGAGGATGCTCATCAATTGGGGAATGGCTGAACAAGTTGTGGTATGTGAATGTAATAGAATGCTACTGTGCTATAAGAAATGATGAGTAGGCAGACTTCAGAAAAACCTCGAAAGACTTGTATGGACTGATGCTGAGTGAAGTGAGCAGAACCAGGAGAACATTGTACATAACAGCCAATTGTGCAATGACTGACTTTGATAGACTTAACTCTTCTCAGCAATGCAAGGATCTAAGACATCTCCAAAGGCCTCATGATGGAAAATACTATCCACATCTAGAGAAAGAACTATGGAGTTTGAATGCAGATCAAAGCATGTTATTTGCTCTTTTTTTTTCTTTTTGTTTTGTTTTGTTTCTTCTTTCTTGTGATTCCTTTTATTGGTTCTAATTCTTCTTTACAACATAACTAATGTGAAAATATGTTTAATAGGAAAGTATATGTAGAGCCTATATCTGATTGCACACGGTCTTGGGGAAGGAGGGGGAGAAAATTTAAAAGTCGAAAGCTTATGGAAATGAATGCTGAAAACTGCAAATTAATTAATTAATCAATTTTTTAAAAAAAGAAGAGAAGAAAGGCTTGGTGCGATGGCTACCATTAAAAATAATGAATATGAAAAATTCAGAGAAATTGGTGAGACTTACACGAACTGATGGAAGAGTAAGCAGAAGTAGAACAATTTACAAGATGACAACAAAAATGTAAAGGAAAACAATACTGAAACAGTTCTGGTTTCTTAATGATGTAGTGACCAGTTGTGACTTCAGAAAACCAATAATAAGACATGTTTTCTGCTTCTCATCAGAGTGATCAGATTTCTTGATCAAATAAGGAATAGAAAGGATTACAGGACATAAAGTGGACAGTACTACGGTTGAAAAGGTTTTTTTGCACAAACAAAATCAATGCAGTAGAATTGCAAGGGAAACAATTAGCTGGAGAAAATTTTTTGCAGCAAATTTTTCTGATAGAGTCAACAAGCATTTATTATGCTATGTGCCAGGCATGTGTTAAGTACTAGGTATAAAATGAAAGGAAAAACAAAAACAGGAAACAGTTAAAAAAACTCTCAAAGAATTCATAATTCATTGGGGAGACAACATGCAGACAGCCATGTACAAACAAGATAGATACAAGATAAATTGGAAACAATCTCAGACGGAAGGCATTAGAATTAAGGGGGATAAGGCGTAAGAAAAGATGAATGACACCTATGTAGTTAGCCTGGGTGCCTAAGAGGAGGATGGTATTCTTGACACTAATAAAGAAGTTAGGAGGGGCAGCTAGGTGGTGCAGTGGATAGAGCACCAGCCCTGGAGTCAGGAGGACCTGAGTTCAAATCTGGCCTCAGACACATAATACTTACTATTGTGTGACCCTGGGCAAGTCACTTAACCCCATTGCCTAGCCAAAAAAAAAAAAAAGAAGTTAGGAAAAGGGGAGGAAAGATAATGAGTTCAGTTTAGACATGTTGAGTTTAAAATATACATGACACATCCAGTTCAAGAAATCTAATAGGCAGTTGGAGATAAGACAATGGAGGTGAGAAAAGACATTAGGGCTGGACAAATAGATCTGAAAATTTTCTTCATAGAGATGATAATTAAATCTATGAGAGCTGATGAGAAGAGGGCTGAGTCTTGGAGTCTTGGAGGACACCAATGGTTAGTAAGTGACCTGGATGAAAATCTAGCAAATGAGATTGAGGAGGGCAGAGTCAAGATGGTAGATTAGCAGGAAGAAGTACAGCAAGTTCATCCCTCCAAAACTTCTCCAAATAGATCTAGAAAACATCAGACCAAATCCTGAGCATAAAGTACAAGGAATTGGGTCTTGCTAGGATTTTAGGGCTACATGGAACATTTCAGCACCTAGGTACAACACCCAAGAACAAGGCTCATCTAGGATGACTTTGTGTAGGGTTTAGGATGAGGTGCCAACTGGCAGATGCCAACCCACCACTCAGTTCGGATGGACTGAGGAGGGGACCTTTGCCCAGTCAGTGGGGGCGTTCTGAAGTCAGGAATAGTTGTGGGCTCAAGGCTATGTACTGACCTAGGAACAAGTTCAGAAGCAAGCTCAGATCTCAGGAACAGAGTGGAGTTTCATTTCTAACTTCTGTTATTCTCTGAAGCCTACAAAGGAATAACCAGGGCAGGAATCCCAGACCGGAGAGGAACCTGTAGTTCTGTCATTGCAGCAGGTCTTCCCAACTACCATTGGGTCATTGAGTCTAGCAGCAGTCTACTGTTCCTCAGACTCAAGCCCAGCTTAGGAATTTGAAGGGCTGTGGTGGGTGGATAGAGGAAGTGATCAGACTTTGTCCTAGATCAGACCACTTTGGAAGCATCAAAACTTGCAGGACCCCAGTCTCAGTTTTTCCTAAGAGCCTCGAGCAGTAATAAGACTAGACCAGACCCTCCCTCCAAAAGTGCACAGAGACTGGTCCTAACATCAAGTGTGAAGCCAAAGTCAGCTGTGAGAATGAGCAAACAAAAAATTAATGAATGCCATCATAAAAAGCTAACATGGTAACAGGGATGCTTGACACAGATCTAAAAGAAGAGAATGATTCCAAAACGTCTACGAAGAAAGTCTTAAGTCAAAACACATCTTGGACACAAATTCAATTACAATTCCTATAAGAGATGAAAGTAGAGTTTAATTTTTTTTAAATGAAATGAGAGTCCTAGAGGAAATTTTTGAAAAAGAGATGAGAGCTATGGAAGAAAGAATTGGAACGGGAATTAACAGCTTGATGTAAAAGGTGCAAAGCCTTGCCAAAGTAACAAACTTCCTGAAAATTAGATTGGACTAAATAGAAGCCATAGAAGAATTAGAAAATGTAAGACATCTCATGCAAATCAACTGATGTGGAACACATATTGAGGAGAAAAAAATTGAGAATTGTTGGGCTCACTGAAAGATATGACCTCCCTTCCTCCCCCAAAAAGGAGAGAGACCCTAGACATATTATTTCAGGAAATCTTAAAAGAAAACTACCCAATCTTTTAGAACCAGAGGGCAAAGTGGGTCATCTCCTGAAAGAAATCCCCAAATAAAAACTCCTAGCAATATTGTAAACTCAGAGCAAAAATCTAGAGCTTCTAGGTCAAAGAAAAAAGTCCTGCAAGCAGCAAGAAAATAAGTATTCAAGTACCAAAAAGCCACAGTCAGAATCATGCACTATTTAGTAGGGAATACTATAAAAGAGCAGAAAACTTAGATAACATTATTCCAAAAGGATATAGGCTTGCAGCCAACAATAAGTTACCCAGGAAAAATTGAATATAATCCTACGGGGGAAAAATGGATCTTTAATGAAATAAAAGACTTCCAAGCATTCCTGATGAAAAGGCCAGTGCTGTGTAGAAACTCTGAAGTGCCGTCACAGATATTAAGGTTAACATAAAAACGTAAACATGAACAAATAATCATAACGAGCTAAACAAGGAGAAACTGTTTACATTCCAATATGAGGAGATGATACATATGTCCCCTCTGAACCCTATCATCATCCTAGTGGGAGTCTAATTAGGCATAAATAGAGTCTAATTGGAGAACCTGGGAGTAATTCTATTATTCCTTGATGATCTTAAAAGAAAAATGGAAAGAGAGAGGAAGATGAATACACTAGAAGGCAAGAGAAAGGAAGGTTATGGAAAATTGTCTTAAAGAATCAGAGTATGCAAGTAAAAATCTGTATAAACAAGGAAGAAGGGATGGGGGAATGGATGACATATGAACAGCACTCATGTGAAATGGTCAAAGGAAGGGTGAAGACATACACACACAGAGTTCGGTACAGAAATGTATTTCATCTAACAAGGAAATAGAAATGAAAGAGGAGAATGAAGAAAGAAGAATTAGAGAGAGAGTAGGTTAAGGGACAGAATAGTCCTAAACAAAACAAACTCTAACTAACAATTTACAAAAATATTTGCAGCTCTTTTTGAGGTGAGATAGAATTGGAATCTGAGTTCCTGCTTATCAATTAGGGAATGGATGGACAGAGTATGGTATGTAAAAGTGATGGAATACTATCATTCTGTAAGAAATAATGAAAATGATGGTTTCAGAGAAACCAGGGAAAACTTCCATGAACCAATGCATAATGAAGTGAACAGAACCAGTAGAACAGTTTATTTAAGGTCAACAATATTGTAAAGACAAACAACTTTGAAAGACTCTGATCAGCATAATGACCAGCTGCAATTCCAGAAGGTTAATCGTGAAACATACTATCTACTTCCATATAGAAAGGTGAAGGACTCAGAGTGCAGAGTAAGACATATGTATGTATTTACTTTTGGATATGGCCAATGTGGGAATATGTTTTATTTAATTATACATATTTGTGGCAGGTTTTGGTTTTTTTTTTCATTTTCAGTTGAAGGGAAGGGAGATTGGAGAAGTTGGATTTTTCCTGATTGAAAAGAATAATTTTTGGAAGGTGGCCTAGCCATTCCAGATCTTAAATTGTATTATAAAGCAGCAATCACCAAAACTGCTTGATACTGGCTAAGAAATAGAGTGGTGGATCAGTGGAATAGGTTAAGTATGCAAGACACAGTAGTCAATGACTCTAGTAATCTATTATTTGATAAACCCAAAGACCCCAGCTTCTGGGATAAGAACTCACTCTTTGACAAAAACTGCTGGGAAAACTGGAAAAAGGTGTGGCAGAAACTAGGCATAGACCAAAATCTCACATCGTATACCAAAATAAAGTCAAAATGGGTTCATGATTTAGATATAAAGGCTGATACTGTAAGCACACTGGGAGAGCAAGGAATAGTTTACCAATCAGATTTATGGAGAACAGAAGAATTCATGACCAAACAGGAGATAGAGAACATTATGAAAAGCAAAATGGATAACTTTGATTACATTAAATTGGAAAGTTTTTGCACAAACAAAGCCAATGCAACCAAGATTAGAAGGAAGGTAAAAAATTGGGAAAGAATTTTTTATTTGTTTGTTTGTTTTTGGGAAAGAATTTTTTACAACCATTCTCTCTGATAAGGGCCTCATTTCTAAAATATATAGAAAATTAAGTCAAATTTATAAGAATACAAGTCATTCCCCAATTGATAAATGGTCAAAGGATATGAGCAGGCAGTTCTCAGATGAAGAAATTAAAGCCATCTATAGTCACATGAAAAAATGCTCCAAACCACTGTTGATTAGAGAAATGCAAATCAATACAACTCTGAGGTACCACATCACACCTATTAGATTGGCCAACATGACAAAACAGGAAAATGATAAATGTTGGAGAGGATTTTTGTGGGAAAATTGGAACACTAATGCATTGTTGGTGGAGTTGTGAAATGATCCAACCATTTTGGAGAGCAATTTGGAGCTATGCCCAAAGGGCTATAAAACTGTGCATACCCTTTGACCCAGCAATAGCACTTCTAGGGCTATATCCCAGAGAGATCATACAAGTGGGAAAAGGACCCACACGTACAAAACTATTTATAGCAGCTCTTTTTGTGGTGGCAAAGAATTGGAAATTGAGAGGATGCCCATCAATTGGGGAATGGCTGAACAAGTTGTGGTTTATGAATGTAATGGAATACTATTGCACTATAAGAAATGATGAACAGGAAAAACCCTGGACTTTCCCACATGGCCAAATCTCTGGCGTTTGCCTAAGGCTATAATCCCATCAACTGGCCTTTCATTGTGGCTACACCCAGTCTCCCCTCCATTGTCTTACCTCCCTATGACCCCTGGCCATTTCCCACACTTAATCCTAGCTAGGCTCCATTGTCCAGGTCCCAGGAGTCCTGTTCACCCCAGTTTACTGGCCACTCCCATCCAGATCTCCTTAGGCCCCTCCTCTCATCATCCCATACTACTTGGCCACTCCTAGATCCCACCCACAGGCTTTCTGTATATAAGGTCCATCTTGTCTCCATTAAAATGCTTAGATTCTCATAATCTAACCACTGCTCAGATTCTTATAATCTAGCCACTGTAGTTTACTCATGTTCAGACTCCTTAAGAGTCTGCCCAATATGATGGATGTTCTAATAAACCTTGTCTTTGGTTGAAAAAAAAAAAAAAAGAAATGATGAACAGGCAGACTTCAGAAAAACCTGGAAAGACTTGTATGGTCTGATGCTGAGTGAAATGAGCAGAACCAGGAGAATGTTGTACACAGTAACAGCCACGTTGTACAGTGACTAATATTGATAGGCTTAACACTTCTCAGCAATGCAAGGATCTAAGACATCTGCAAAGGCCTCATGATGGAAAATGCTATCCACAGCCAAAGAAAGAACTATGGAGTTTGAATATAGATCGAAGTATACTATTTGCTATTTTTTTTTCATCTGTTGTGTTTTGTTTCCTCTTTCTGGTGGTTCCTCCTATTGGTTCTAATTCTTACCTACAACATCCCTAATGTGAAAATATGTTTAATAGGAATATATATGTATAGCCTATATCAGATTGTGTGCGGTCTTGGGGAGGGAGGTGGGGAGGGAGGGGGAAAAATTTAGAACTCAAAAGCTTACGGAAGTGATTGTTGATAATTCAAAATAAATTAAAAATTTAAAAAAATCTGAGGGGCAAGGAGCTCCAACTTAATATTTATGACCCTCAAGTCTGTTCTCACTGGAAAAATAAAAGATCTGACTTATTAAAAAAAAAAGAAAATAATAATTTTTTTTAAAAAAAGAAAAGAAAGGCCATGAGAGTCAGAGTTGGGGAGATAGCTCCTCCCTACCATATCCTTAAAATGAGAAGGGTCTTAGGGATAAGTTTGCACAACCCCTCATTTTACTAAGAAAGAATTCAAGTACCAGAGAAGAGAAGAGACTTGCTCAAAGTCACGCAAATAGTAAATAGTAAAGGCTGAATTTGAACCCAGCTCAATGCCCTGACCAAAGGCATGAAATGCCATCCAAAGAATCCCTGCCCTATGATAGGACTGGCTGTGAGGTTGTGTGTCATAGTGGGGATGACACATCTTGAGGTCAGGAAGATCTACGTGCCTTAGATACTTCCTGAGTCTCTGAGCTTTGATTTCCTTCTCTGTAAAATGAGAGGATATTGATAGTTCTCTATATTCCAGCCGTACTGGCCCATTTTCTATTCCTGCTCCATAATGTTCCATCTTCCACTTCTATGTCTTTGCATGGGCTGTCCCCCAAGTCTACAAAGCATTCCCTTCTTGCCTCCCCATCTCAGAATATCTAGCTTCCTTCATAGCTCAGCTCACAAGTCAACTTCTAAATGAAGCCTGTTCTGATCCCTCCCAGCTACCAGCTCCCCTCCCTGAGATTGTTCTGCATTTCCTTTGTGTCTGTTTATGTAAGTATATGCCATCCGTTCCATGAGAGTAGGAATTTGTATTTTGGGTTTTGTATCTCCAGTGGTTGCCATGAGGTAGGTGCTTAATCAGTTCTTGTTGAATGATTGGTTGAAACCTAAATCACAAGTTTGTAATGAGGATTAAATTGGATAATATATATAAAGTCATAGAGAATTTGGACCAGGTGTTGAAAGATCCCTTTATCAAACTTTCCCTCAGGGCCCCAGAATTTGTAGAATTTTGTTGTTGTTGTTGTTGTTGAAAGGGAGACTGAGGAGCCCTCAGACCAGTAGAAATAGAACCAGGAGAGAGCATTGTCACAGTAACCTAGACAGAAGAGAGTATGAAAGAGAAGAGGGTGGTTGCCAGCATCTCTCTGCTCACAAGCTACCACCCAAGCTCAGGTCTTAATCTTCTCTTGCTCTGACTATTGTTACAGCCTCCTAATTGGTTTCCCTGTCTCAGGTTTCACCCCACTCCAATCCATCTTCCACACAGATACAAAAAATGATTTTCCTAAAGTACAGATCTGACTGAGTCACTCTCCTGCACCATTAATTCCAACAGCACATTTTCCCTCTAGAATCAACTATAAACTCTCTTTAGAGGCAGAATGGGCAGATGAAAAAAATTTGTTCCAGTGACCACGAAGGTGACTGAAGCTAGACATCGAAGACATCAAGGTCATCCACTGCATCCATCCTGGGCCATCACCAGCTGTCTTGACTTTTGTCTTGTCACTGAACTTTGATGACTCTGGAAGAGAGAGTGAGGCTGATGACTTTGTGCAACTCTGCCTCACTTAAATCCAATTCAGATATGAGTCAAGATGTCACTCTGTGATGTCATTTGTCCTCTTCCAAAGTGAAGGACAGACAATAACAACAACAAAATCCATTACAACCTGATTTCAACCTACCTTTAGTCTTATATATTACTCCCTGTTATGCATGAGTTCTGCCAAACAAGTGTTTTTGCTGTTTCTTACATATGATATTTTATCTCTGTTGTCTTTACCTTTTCACAGGCCATTCTCCATGTCTGATATGTACTTCCTTCTTATTTCCTCCTTTTAGAATCCTAGCTTCCTTTAAAGTTCAGCTCAAAATATCATCTTCTATAATAGGACCTATATGATGGCTCTCCTGATCCCCCCAGCTGTTAGTGCCTCTTCATCTGAAATTACAGTGTATTTTTTTATTTTGTATATACATATGTGTATATGTATGTATATATGTATGTATACATATATATGTACATCCTGTCTCCTTTGTAGACTTTAAACTGCTTGAGGGCAAGGACTATCCATATCTGTCTTTGTATCCTCGGGTATCTAACAAAACACATCACACATGGTAGATGTTTAATAAATGGTTGTTGATTGATTGGTTCTTCCAGAGCCCCCTCAAAAAATGTAGATAACTGTAGGAATTATGTTGTACCTCAGTTGTTTGGCTGAAAATCCTCTTACGTACCACTGTTTGGCAGCTGTGCCCTTGGCCTGGGTTTTAATCTTGATTTCGTGTCTTATCAGCTCTGTGACACTGGATAAGTCAGTTATCATTTCTGTGCCTCAATTTCCTTATTAGCAAAGAAAAGATAATAATGACTGCCTTAGCCCATAGATTTATGAGGAAAAAATGAGATATTAATTTGAAAAATGTTCTTTTATATATGTATATATATATATATGTACATATATACATATATTACAGGTGTGCCACCAGGGTCATAAGGTAGTTGAGTAATACTACCTCCCCTGTGAAATTTGCAGTGTTAATTTTTGTTGGAAATCTTGTTCTTACGTGTGTTTTCTGTTTATTTGCTTAATTTTGCCTGACTCTAAACTTGTCAAGTGTTCAATGTTCAGGATAATCATGGGTGTAGTCACTTTCATCATATTTGTTTCTGTCAAATTCTCTTACACAAAGAGAACATTTAGGTAATTCAATTCAACAAACATTTAGTAAAACCCTACCCTACCCTAAAATATCACTGCCTTAAAGCCACAGTCTTTAATATAAACTCAAAATAAGGGAAACACTCCAGTATATATGTGAAATAATCACAGCCAATACAGACAAGAAAGCCCACAGTCTTGTTTTCACAATCTTTTTCCTGCTTCTCTTGCCAAACATGTAATTTTCCCCTCTGCATAATATTCTGGAAAGAGAAGCGGCTCACACTGTTGATCCCAACCAGCTGCACGAGTCTCTTGCGACTGAATCCCTGGCAGATTCTGTCTGTTTCCTCAGCAACATCATCTCTAGGAGGGTCAGTGTAACATATTGCCCATCTGTACCACACTCCATCCCAGAAGAAATAATAATCCTTTTTTGAGGTAAATCAAATCCATTAGGATTTAAGTGCTGGAATCTCCTGTTCTAAAACATTGGCTCTAAACACCTTCCAGACAAATATAATGTATTGGTGTCAAGAAAGCTTCATAATCCTTTGGGCTGCCTAAAGTACTACTCCTACGGAGAGTTGGGTACAAATCAGTCAATCAACTAGCATTTACTAAGTGCCTCCAATGTGCTAGGCACTGTGCTATATACTAGTGATACAAAGAAAAGCAAAAAAGATAGTTCCTACATTTAAGGAACTCACAGTCTAATGGGAGGGACAGCAGGCAAACAATTTTGTATCAACTCTCCAACTCATAGGATAAATTGGGGGGGCACTAGGAGTGAGGACTGGGAAAGGTTTCTTGCAGAAGGTGGGATTTTAGCTGAGACTTGAAGGAAGCCAAGATGGGGGATGAGATGGGAGAGAATTCCAGGCAATGCAGATAGCCAGTGAAAATGGTTGGAGTTGGGAGATAAAGTGTCTTGTTTAAGGAAAAGTAAGGAAGCCAGCATCACTGGATCACAGAATATATGGAGGAGAGTAAAGTGTAAGAACTCTGGAAAGGCAGAAAAGGGTTAGGTTATGAAGGACTTTAAAAACCAAACAGAAGGTTTTATATTTGATCGTAGAGATACTGGAATTTATTAAATATGGGGTTAACTTGGTTAAACACCGTTAGGAAGATCAGTTTGACAGCTGAGTGGAGGATGGATTGGGGATAGATGAGACTTGAGGTAGGAAGGCCAACCAGCAGGCTATTGGAATAATCCAGTTGTGAGGGCATGAGGACACCTGTACCAGGGTGGTGGTAGTGTTAGAGAAAAGAATAGGAAATGTATAGCACAAGAGATGCTATGAGGGTAGAAATGCTAGGACTTGAGGACTGGCTATAGGATGGGGAGATTGTGAGGAGTCAAGGATGACACCTCAGTTGTGAGCCTGAGTGAGCTCTGCTCTCCTTTCCTTCCTTTATTAATCTCATTTGCTTCCCTTAACAGTCATCACGTACAATGTAAACCTTCAGGAATGATGAGATTCAAAAAATCATAGATTCAGATATTTAAGCTAATATTTGCAAATCACTTTGAGTTCCTTTGAAAAGGACTCTGAAATAAATATATTGTTTAATAGTATTCATTTCCTTTGTTAACCTTGGGTTCTTTTCTTGAACCCTTTTAATACTCATTTTTCTTAAACTCTTAAACTAAGGAGTGGTGCATAATATGTGTACCAAGCCAACACAATTTTGATTGTCTTTTTGCGATTAACTTTACATTTATTCCAGTATGCATTAAACATTGATTGAGTATCTGTTTTGTTCTAGGCACTGAAGGGGACAAAAAAATTGAATAAGATATAGACCTTTCCTTCCTGTATGGAGCACATAATGCAACAGGAGAGATAAGGTGTACATAAGTAACTGTAAAACAAGCTTAATAAGCACATAAAATAAGTATTTCTATAAAGTTTTATAAGAATTTAGAGGAAGAGATTACTTCCAGATCAAGAACTGTTTCCTTGACAGATATAAATGATTTCATAGGTTGACATAGGGAAGGTGCAGATTGAATGGGGAGGAGAACATTCCAGTCACTGGGCTTTAGGGTGAGCAAAGCAGAGGCAAGAGAACTCTATTAGAAGGTGCTGCTGCCCTTTTTGTTTTGGGAGAATTACAGAATCCAAGACAGGGGTGGGGAACTCAGAAGCCATCTTATCCAATCCATATTTGAACAAAAATCCCTTTGACCATCACCCAACAAGTGACCATCCTACTCTTGATGCAAGATCTTTAAGTGAAAAGGGATCTCATTACCCCCTGAGGCAGCCCCTTCCATTTTTGGAAAGTTCTCCTTGTTGGGAAATTTTCCCTTCTATTTTGACCTCTTTGCAACTTTGACCTCCTCTGCCTAGTTCTGTCCTCTGGGACAAGCAGAATGACCAAATCTAAGTAAGCCCTCTTCTGAACAGTAGTCTTTCACATACTCCAAGACAAGTACCATGATCTCTCTACATTGTTTCTTCTCCAGGCTAAATATCTCTGGTACTTTTAATTTTGAGGCCTTTTACCATCCTGGTCACCTTCTTCTGGATCTTCTTCAGCTTTACAATGTCATTCTAAAAATGTGTTGCATAAAACTGAATATGAGAGAATAAGCATTTACATAGCCACAAGCATTTATATATGCCAAGTGCTTTTTACAAATATTATCTCATTTGATCCTTATAACAATCTCCTGTTATAACAATCTCTTGTGAGGAAGTTGGTGTTATTATCCCCATTTTACAGTTTGAAAAAATAGGGCAAACAGTTAAGTCACACAGCTAGTAAGTGTCTGAGGCTACATTCAAACTGAGAATTTCTTGACTCCAGACCTACCACTCTGTCCAACTCAGTCATGAGAAAGACATGAGGGGTAGCTAGGTGGTACAGTGGCTAGAGCACTGGCCCTGGAATCAATAGGGCCTAAGTTTAAATCCTGCCTCAGACACTTATTAGCTGGGTGATCCTGGGCAAGTCACTTCACCCTGATTGCCTTCCCCAAAAAGAAAGACATGAGGGGGCTCTAAGAGAGACTCATTATGCTTTTCAAATGGTTAGTCTCATTCATAGAATCACAGAATTATAAAACTGGAAGAAACTCTAGATGTTAATAGTCTAACCCTATCCTGTATCATCCCCAATAAATGATCACTGAGCTGAAGGGATGGGGAGCTCACTACCACATGAGTCAACCCATCCCACTTTTGAATGGCTCTGTTAGGAAGTGTTTTCTTATGTTGAACCAATATGTACCTTTCTACGTAACTGCCAACATTGGTCCTATTCTTTGCTCTGTGAGCAAGCAGTACAAGGCCAATTTTTCTCTATGACAGCCCTTTAAATATTTGAAGGATTCTTTGAACCAGGATCAACATCCCTAGTCTTTTTGCTCACCTCTAGTCTTTTGGCTTCTCTCTGTTCACCAGGATGTCTCAGGTATCATTAACAATTATTCAGCAATCACAGTTTCAAATTCTTTCAGTAGTTTAGGATATAATTATTTGGGGTGAGATGATTTGGACTTACTGAAGGAAGTCAGATGCTGGCTTCCCTCTTTTCACCTAATTAGGTACCTCATAGAATGAGAGAATCTCAGAATTGCAAAGAACCTCAGAGTACTTGTACCTGAATAGTAATTAAATTTATTTCAATTCAACAAGTGCTTATTAAGCACCTACCATATACAAGGCACTGTACTTGGTGTCAGAAATCCAAAACACAAAATGAAAATCAGTCCTGATGAGCTTTCATCCTACTAGAGTGGGAGTAGGACTGAATAAAACACAGATAAACACAGATAGATATGTGCAAGGTAATATTACACAGATAAATATGTACAAGGTAATTTGAGGGGAGAGAGGAAGAAAATTAAAATTGGAGGGGAATTAGGAAAAAAAATTTGGAAGTGGCATTAAACCTTGGAGGAAATTGGATTGTTATATTAATAACAATAATAATACTTTATAGCACTTTATAGTTTGCAAAATCCTTTACATATCTTATTTCACTTGAACCTCACATCAGCACTGAGAGGAAGGTACTACATAATTATTCCCATTTTACAGATGAAAAAACTGAGGCACAGGGAAAATTGGGAACTTTCCTGTGGTCACACAGCTATTAAGTAATAAAGGTAGAATTTAAACCCAGATCTTCTTGACTTCAAGCAACACTCTAACTATAAATTACTTCATCTCTGGGAGATGGAATTGAGGAGAGTGCGAATCAAGGGATGGACAGTTCAGGCAAAGACTAGTTCAGCTATAATGTATGCAGGAAGGTGAAGAATCTGAAACAAGTCTATAAAAGTACCTGGAGCCAGGCAGTGAAAAGTCTTTAAACGCCAAGCTGAGACATTTGTTTTTTATCCTAGAGGCAATGGGGAACAATAAAGATTTTTGAATAGGCAAGTGATGTGGCTAGACCTGTATCATTGGAGGATTGGGGGTAGGGGGGTGCAGCTTTGTGAAGAAAGAATTGGAGAGGAGAAAGCCTGCAACAAGCATGCCCATCAGGAGGCTATTGCGATGGTCTAGGCAGGAGGTGATGAGGGTCTGAGCTCGGGAAAGGGGTTGGGGGTGTGGATTGAATGGAAAGAAGGCTACAAATGAAAGAAATATGGTAGTGGTGATAGAACTGACAGGTGATCAGACAGCCTCTGAGGAGCTCCAGTGAAGAAGAACCCATTACCTTCCAAGGTGGGTCAGGTTGTGCATTCTGCTTTTGGATACCTCTGATGGTTGGGAAATGTTTCCTTACATTAAACCTAAATCTCCCTTGCTATAATGTCCAAACACTGTTCCCATTTCTTCCTGTAGAAGCCTGCAGATCTAATTAGTGAGACATAATCATGCCTGACAATTATATAATATTTTATAGTTTGCAAGGTGTTTTACATGCATGGTCACATTTGAGCCTCACAACTATCCTGTAATGAAGGGTCAACAGGTATTATTATTCCCATTTTATAGATGAGTTGACTGAGCCTCAGAGAATGCACATGATCATATAACTAGTAGGTTCTCAAGGTGAGATTTGAACCTAGTTTCCTGATTCCAAGTCTAATATTCCTTGCACTATGTTACGCCTCCTAATATAAATATGATGAAAATAAAAGTATAAAGTACTATAAAATCAAATGAAGGGAAAATCTGTTTCATCAAGGACTAGGCAGAGGTGTTATAAGGGAAGCTTTGATGGTGGGGGTGACATTTGAGTTGTGCCTTGAGTAAACGGCCACGTAGCAGGATATTTGATCATCAAAATAGCATAAGGCGTATAGATTTTAACCTGGAAGCATTTTTAGAGAGTGTCTCATCTAACCCTCATTTTCTACATGATGAAACTAAATTTCAGAAGATGACTCCTTTAACAGGGTCAGGATTTGGAAGGTACTCCAATAATATACTTTTTGCAATATTTTGCTTCATGGTCAGTTCAATTTCAAAAGAAAAAAATTGTACAACAACAAATAAAATGTAACATTTAATACATATCCATTGATACATGATCTAAGGGCAGAGATATGTTTTTAGATGAGTGCATAAATTGTTACAATTCCTACCCTATCTCTCTTATCAACTCTTTGCAATTAATACCACACTATTTGTGTATTTCATTTTGCATCGTTTGCTTTTTCTTTTGAAGAGTTAATATTTTATTTGACTCTATTTAACAGCGTTGTTCAAAATTTAAAGGTAGGCTTTTAGTTGAAAACTTACTAGAGTATTTTGGGATTCTTGGTGACAAGTTACCAAAGCACCCCACATAAAATCTAAGCATGTGCATTTTACACTATATTAGTACCCAGGACAAGTTGCATGAATAATAATAAAACATCTGTACTGCTTTAACATTTTGGTTACCTAGGATAAGTTGTATGAATAAGAATATTACTTATGCAGTGCTGTAACACGTTTGCAACGAACTTTACATAGAATATCTAAAACACAATATTATAGTGATTGGAACTTTACAACAATTCTGCAAGATAGGTTCTACCAGTATTGTTATTCCCATTTCACAGGTGATAAAACTGAGACATAGAAAAGTTTAGCAACTTGCCCATGGTCACACACTTAGGACACCCAGATCATCATCATCCTGACTCCAAATCTAGCATGCTATAAAACTACAGCATACTGTCTCTCCACAAATGGGCCCTCGAATCAATTTTGTAATTTGGATATGAATGTAAACCAAGAAGTAATCAAGACAAATTCAGTTGATAGGGATGGGAGAGGACTAGTTATTTTAACAAATTATTCTTGCTAACTAGGTGCTCAATTGTTTATGGTACAAGTTTTGTACCCTCTATATTTCAATGACCTAGGGCAAAGTGCCAGATGCCCTGCCCTAGTTACAGTTCTTTATCCATTCTGAAAATGTATTTTCATTTCAATGAAGGAAGATGGCTTATATGTGAACTAAACATATATTTTTCTTTTAAAGGTGATATTGCTGGCAGTAATTACAATCTGTATTTTTGGATATGACTAAATGTAGGAGAATAATAGTGCGATCCACAGTGAATACAACGAAAATGGTCCTATGATTTTTAGGCTACAAAAGAGCAACTGTATGCCTTTAACCTTATGCTATAAGGTCTTTCTGTTATAGTCATTTTCCAGCCATCCAGACATGTCATCTTGCTTGGTTCTGTCTTTCTTTTTTTTCCCTTTCTTTTTTTTTCTTTTCTTTCTTTCTCATTCTCTTTCTCTTCCTTCCTTCTTTCCTTTCTTTTTTTGTTTTTCTTTCTTCCTTCTTTCCTTTCTTCCTTCCTTTCTTTCTTTCTTTCTTTCTTTCTTTCTTTCTTTCTTTCTTTCTTTCCCTCTCTATCTCTCTCAGGTTAGACTAGAGCTGTGGTGGCCACTCAAGAGCAGATTTCATCCCTGATGAGTATAAGTTTGGCTTTAAGCTATTTTTCAGTGAAGTTTTCAAGAGGTCTTTCTGTCCTCCCTGCTTACAATTACTCCACTTCAGCTCACCATAATGTGACTTCTTGGGCATCCTGTGGATCATTCTTCACACGTGTTTAGCACAGAATAGCTAAGTGCTGTTGAGAATCGTGTCCTTGTCAGGTTCGGGGACTCTTTTGTAGGCATTCTGATGTATCCTTTGACCCAGGGGGTGGCCCCTGCAAGGGACTCTTGGCTTACATGGAGCTAGGTTCAGTCGTGGGCAGGGTGGGCTGAGCCCAAAGAGTGATCTGAGTATCTCTCTTTCTGGTTCTGTCCCTACCACAACGTGACTCCAAGAAAATCTCCAAACCTAACAGATATAGCTAATGTCTGAGGATTCCCCAAAATGTAGGCCAAAGGCTCCCTTCTTCAAAATAACTCAATGTAGAATACATTTATAAGGTTTAGGAAGCTGTTTTTTTCCTCCATCACAGAAACTGTATAAGATGAAAAAAGATCATAGGCATGAACTTAAAAATACAAAAATCATAAAACGTTTCAAATAGCCCATTATATTCATTTTTATTCTGTCCACCCAGCACCCACCCTCCAAATGGTAAAGACATCTTTGTGAGACCACTGGACAGATACCTCGAATTCACCTCAGACTTACCCCATCTAAACAGCTCACGAGGTCCGGTTCTGCTGTCCAGCCCAATGGCATGGCTTACGTCAGTCCTTCTGCTAGAGGACGGTCCTGCCTCCCCAGAGACACGCTGATACAAAAATCGCCTCCTTCTCTCAGTTAATACTCATCTCCTGAACTCACAAGCTAATCGTCGAGGCAGAAAAGGCCCATTTCTCAGGTTCAGGGAAGTAAACATAAAGGAAGCAGCAGGCAACTGGGGATCCAAGGGTCCATCCTAGGCCACCCAAGCAAGCATCTACTTCCTGCTGCTTTGTTGTTGTCGGTTTGCCCTTCCTTCTCGAAGAGGACCAATGACATCATGAGGGTGATGTCTTGACTTTTGAGTGAATTGGATTTAATAAGTGAGGCAGAACTGCCCAAAGTCATTAGCCTCACTCTCTCCTAAAGAGTCATTGAAATCCAGCGGCAAAATGAAAGTCAAGACGACTGGTGATGGCCTGGGATAACCTTGGTCTTTCTAAATTAAAGTCTTTCCCAGGCCTCAGTTTGTCTGAGGCAACAACACCCTATCGGTGACTGAGGGCTAGGTAAGAACTGAGACAAAAGATGCTATTTCATGAAGCCCTTAAACCCAAATCATTCTGGCTTTCGTTGAGTGGCCAGTAATAGCTCTTGTACTGTAAGCCACTGTTGCTGCTGTCAGGGGATAGGAGAGAACTCCCCTCTCCCTTTTTGTTGGATGCAATATTACACATCTGTAGGTAGCACCACCCCTCCCAATAATCCATTTTTTAAAAAAAGTGTTGTTGTTTTTTTTAACAGAAATTTATTTTCTCTCCTTTCCACTGTTCACATCATTGTAGAGATAAGTAATTGATCTCTCCAAAGTTACTAATGGTCTCTTCATCTATAGCATTTGGCACTATGACTACCCCCTCCTTTTAGTTCTGGGGTCCTTATCCTGGAGTCTATAAACTTTTTTAATACTTTGATAACAATCCTGTGTATCTTATTTTATGCATTAAAAAATACCTCACCTCAGAATCATGTTTTTAAATGCACAAAATAAGACACACAGGATTACAAAGGAAATCAAATATATTAAATGCTATAAAGAAATCAAAGATGAGGATCAAGAAAAGGCAATTAGACTTAGCAATGAAGAGAGCATTAGTAACTTAACTAATAATTCTTCATCTCTAAAATGGGCATAATAATACTTGCCCTACTTGTCTTACAGGAAATCAGTTTATAAAGTTTAGAAGACTGTATAGACATGTGTTTGTTGTTATGATGTCCAGGCTTAGTCCTGGACGTGGAACTTCTTACACACTTTCTTCATTGTCACAGACCTGCCTGTCATGATTAAATGGTAAGGCAGTCTTATGAACCATAAAATCCTTGAACCCAGTGTTAAAAGTCATGCTGACTTACAGAACTGAAATTAGGGTGGGGTGAAAGGGACTTTGCTCCAGGTCATCAACATTTAGAAGGCTCTGGTGACAAAAGGTCAACAATAAAGAAACACCTGAGTTTAGTATCTACTTAGCAAGAATAATTAATTAAAATAAGAAGCAACCAGCTGGTACAATAGCAGCTGCGGATGAGTTCTTGCCTTATTGCTGTTATCCTAACCTCCGTGGCTTCCCTGGACATACTAGGCAGTTGCTGGGCGGAGAAGTAAATAAGAAGACCTAAGTTTAAATCTAGTCTCAGACACTTTCCAGCTGTGTGACCCTGGACAAGTCACTCAATTCCTACCTGCCTCAGTTTCCTCATCTATAAAATGGGAATAATAGTAGAAATTACTTCCCATGGTTGTTATGATAAAATTAGATAACACTTGTAAAGTACTTTGCAAACCTTAAAGTGCTATATAAATGCTATTTTTTTCATGCTGCCTGCCCCTGGTACATTTTGTGCTACTTGCTCTGAGAGCACAAATTGCTAGTTATAGCTCTGTTGACTGAAGCCTGGCTCTGCTGAGGGGAATACAGGAACAGGATGGAGGACACCAGGTTGCTCAAGGACCGACTGAACCAGGGAGCCTGAGTGGTGGAAACACTTGAAGGACACCGTGAAGAATAACTTCAGATGATATGCCACAATTCTCTGGGGTGCTAAGAAGTCACAGTGGCAAATAGGGATTATTTTAAAATTAGAGAGCAGGGATCTTCATGACTGTGGTGAGCCAACATATAGGAAGCACGTGATGACATTATTGTGAGAAATAGTTATTGGAGATACATGGAAACTGGGAGAAATGGAAAGAGTGCTGGCTTTGTGTCAAAGAACCCAAGTTCAGACCCCAGCTCTGTGACCCGTGACCTTCACAAATACTGGGCATCTGGAAACCATCACCTGCTCTTTCAATAGAAAAGACAATGATACCGGTAACAAGCTCATTTCATTTGTCAGAAATGCCTGAAAATAGGAACCTTGAATTCTTCGTTATGGTCACATTTTAAGTAGCATAGGTTGTCTTTCCCACAGTCACTTCAGTAATGGTTCAAAATAATAATAGCTAATGTTTATATAGAGCTTACTATGTGCCAGGCACTGTGCTAAGTGCTTAACAAATATTTTATTCTCATAACAACCCTGGCAGGTAGGTGCTGTCCTTATCCCCATTTTACAGATGAGGAAACTGAGGCCAATAACATTAAGTGACTTGCCCAGGGTCACGAAGCTTACTAGTATCTTGAGGCTACAATTAAGCTCAGGTCTTTCAGAGTTGAGGTCTGAGTATCCATTGTGCCACCTAGCTGCCGCGGCTGTTTGAGATTTGCTTATTGACCTTACTGGAGTTAGAGGAGGAGGTAGGAGTGTGCGCTGACACAGGACATGGTGGAATGTGAGAACAGGGTCTTTTACTGCCCAGACCATCACTTCAGACTTAGACTGAGTTAGAAGCATGGTAACTTGGTTGCACCATATTAATATCATCTCTTGTTTATGAAAGAAGAATAGATCCTCAAATTTCAATGGCGCTGAGAACCACTTAAACCTAAGGATTCTTCTGCCCCACAGCTGCCCAGCCTCTCCCTTCAAATAGCTAATGATCTGTACATTAAAACTAAAATGCACCAGGGGAGCTCAGCATTTAAAGGAAGCCTGAGGAGAATTATTTTGTAAAGCAAAAATCTTTTTGTAATGCAAATAATCACCACTACCCCTCAATTATCTGTTTTGTAAGTTTCTATTTCTAGATTCCTAGCAATTCTTAAAGCAGAAACATCTGTACTTCTCTAAGTCTTTCTGGGCCTCACTCCAGAACCTTTCTATTTGCTAAATATGTACAGGAAGGAGTTGGTGTCTTTTATAGTGGGCAAGGTACCCAGGCATTACCTCATACTCAGTTGAAGTCATTTGCCCATCAACAAGAGGCCAAAGCCTCTTTAAGTAGAGAGGTCTTAAAGCATTATGTTCTAGTTATCAATTAGTCCGGAGCTGTGGATCTCCTGGAAGAATGTTGAGCTCATTGGTTATAAAGTGCAGTAGAAAATGGAATTGTGATCCTTCACAAGGATCACGAATGACACAAAATTGAGAACATAAACGGCACTTTTTGCTCACTACCCCCTATGGTGACACTAGGAACCACCAGATTTTTCATAAAAACAGAATTTTAGAATAAGAAAGGACCTTAGCAAATCACCTAGTTTACAGGGCTGGAAACCTGCTGCCTGGAGGCCACATGTGGCCCTCTAGGTCCTCAAGGGCAGCTGCACTTGTGCACATGTGGCCTCCAGGCTGCAGGTTCCCCACCCCTGGCCTAGTACAATACCCTCATTTCACAGAGGAGGAAACTGAGAGACCCAAGATTAAGAGACTTGTCTAGTTCAGACTCTGGAACTCTGGGAAATTGAGGTTCATTCCAGACTTTTTAAAACTCATAAGGTTGTAGAGGCTCCACTCCCTTCACCTAGAAGAGAAATGAACAAATGCAGAGATCAAAGACCAAGGCCCATTTCTTATGACCTCAGAGGGGAGAAGTCCCAAAGGCCTCTCTCTCCTCTTACAGCGTGGCATCTCACCAAACTCTGTGGGCAAAGGAGAGAGGCCAAAAGAACTGCAGCAGAGGAGAGACGGCAGAAGCAGGTGAGGTCTTTTGAATGCTTCTTCTTGTTGTTCAGTCATTTTCAATCATGTCCAACTCTTTGTGACCCCATTTGGAATTCTCTTAGCAAAGATACTGAACTGGTTTGTATTTCCTTCTTTAACTCATTTTACAGATGAGCAATTTGAGGCAAACAGGGGTAGTGACTTGCCCAGGGTCACACAGCTAGTAAGGTATGAGGCTGGATTTGAACTCAAGAAGATGAGTCTTCCTGACTTCAAACCCCACACTCTATCCATGTTGTCACCTAGCTGCCCCCTTGAATGCTTCTGCAGACATTCAAAGAACCTCTTTTTCACTATGGGGTTAGCCAGCCAGAGCCAATTATAAATCATCTACACATACTCCATAACCTCTCCAAGGCATTGCTTTTACATATCATAAAGACTCTCCAGGAAACAGGCTCTTGCCCTCCGCATGGAGGGTTATAAGCCAAAGAAGCTGATGGGGTCTGTGCATGAACCAGACCCTGGTTACATAATGTACTGATTAATACAAGACAGTTTAGGAAGAATGCCTTAGTAGCTGAGGGGTAAACAGAAGTCTGGCAGAGCTGTCAATCACTTTACTTCCACCTTTTTATGGGCAAATTTACTCCTCCCCTGGGCAGCCAGGTGGCACAGTGGATAAAGTGCTAGACCTGGAGTCAGGAAGATCTTAGTTCAAATTCAGCCTCAGACACTTACTAGCTGTGTGACCCTGGGCAAGGCACTTAACCCATTTGCCTCAGTTTTTTCATCTGTAAAATGAGCTAGAGAAGAAATGGCAAACCACTCCAGTATCTTTGCCAAGAAAACCCCAAATGGGGCCATGAAGAGACAGATATGACTGAAACAACTGAACTTTACTCCTCCCCTCATGTGTGACTTTATCTTTAGCGGCTCCTATGAAAGCCCATAAAAGTGGCTTTCTTTCAAATAGAACCTTGCAAAGGGATTAAAGACCACTACCTGCCTCTCCTAGCCAGCCAGTTATCTCGCTAACTCATTCTGATATATATGTATGTATGTATGTATGTATATATGTATATGTATATGTATACATATATATGTACGTGTGTGTGTGTGTGTGTGTGTGTGTGTGTAAGGCTTGTTTTGCTCCATACATAGCTTATGTATATATCACTCACACCATCCTAGTTTAGAAGCCCCAGTAGCCACTGGTGGCCTCCATTTGCTCTTCATGATATCAGCTACTCTGATTCTGCTTCACTGGGAAGTAGTCTGCAAGTTTGAGTACTAGTTGGGAGGGTAAGTCTCAGAAGGAGAACTATGTTTCTAAGAAAGTTGAGAATTCATTCAACAAATTTAATCCTATGATTCTAAGAAATATTTAAGCACTAACAAGTACAAGGCAGTACATGGTGCTAAGGATACTGATAGATACAACACAAGTGTTGCTTTCAAGAAACTTACATAATATAATAAGGGAGGACAAGTACACATATAACTAGGATGTTAAGGGTTATGAGGACAAGTACAAACAAAAGAGAAATATGAGTAAAGTACTATGAGAAATTTGAGGATGGAGTGAATAGTTTTACCTGGGTAGGGATGAAGTGGGGTGAATGTGTCAAAGAATGCTTCAAACAGGGAATGGGGGGGCAGCTAGGAAAAGAAATGAGAGCTCTTGAAGAAAGAAATGGAAAAGAAATTAACAGGTTGGCACAAGAGGTACAAAACTTTTCCAAATATCAAACTCCCTGAAAATTCGAACAGACTAAATAGAAAACAATGGCTCCATGAGACAACAAGAAATAGTAAAGCAAAATCAAAAGACTAGAAGAAAATGTAAGAAAATTACCTGAAAAATAAATCGAAGAGAAAAAAAAAAATTAAGACTCATTGGACTACCTGAAAGCCATGACCAAAAAAATTAAAATAAATAAATAAATAAATAAAGCCTAGACATCCTATTTCAAGAAATCACAAAAGAAAACTGCCCAAGTCTCTTAGAACAAGAAGGCAGAGTAGATACAGAAAGAATCCACCAATCACCTCCTGAAAGAAACTCCAGAATGATAACTCTCAGGAACATTATAGCCAAAATCTGGAGCTTCCAGGTCAAACAAAAAATACTGCAAGCAGCCAGGAAGCAAGAATTCAAGTACTGAGTAGCTACAGTCAGGATCACACATATTTTAACAGCTACAACTTAAAGGAGTGAAGAGCTTGGAATACTATATTCCAGAAGGCAAAGGTTATGCGCTTAAAGTCAAGAAAAATTTACCCAGCAAAATTGAGTATAATCTTTTAGGGGAACAAATGGACCTGTAGTGAAACAGGACTTTCAGGCTTTATTGACAAAGAGACCAGAACTGTATAGAAAGTCTGGAGTGCAAACACAGGAGTTAAAAGAAATATTAAAAAGTAAACATACAGAATCATAAGGCACTAAACAAGTTGAAACTGCTTACATCTAATGGATGAGGATCTGAGGGGATGCCTATAAATTAGGGAATAGCCGAATAGATTACGGTATATGAATGTGCTGTAAGAAGTAATAAAGGGCGTGGTTTCAGAAGAACATGGGATGTCTTATATGAACTGATGCAGAGTGAAGTGAGCTCAACCAGGAGGACAATTTGTATAGTAAAAACAATATTGTGAAGACAAGCAACCATAAAAGCTTAGGAACTCTGGTTAGCATAATGACCAACCATGGACTAATGAAGAAACATGTTATCCGCCTCCAGAGACAAAGGTGAAGGATTCAAGAGTGCAGAATGAGATATCTACTTTTTTAAAGATATGGCCAATGTAGAAATATGTTTTGAAAATTGGTCAAATGAACTGTTTACATTCCTTCAGGGAAAGATGATATTTGTAACTCATGAGTCCTTTGTCAGTATTAGGGTAGTGGGAGGGAAAAAAATTATATGTATGTATAGATAGATAGATAGATAGAGAGAGAGGGCACAGGGTGAGTTGAAGATGAAGGGGTGATATCTGGAAAATAAAATTAAGGGGTGAGAGAGAATTATACTGGGAGAAGGAGAAAGGGAGTAGAATGGGGTAAATTATCTCACATGAAACGGACTAGTAAAGGCTTTTACAGTGGAGGGGAAATGGGGGAAGGTGAGAGGGAATGAGTGAATCTTGTTCTCATAGGATTTGGCTTAAGGAGGGAATAACATACACAATGGGGTATGGAAATCTATCTTACCCTACAGGAAAATAAGGGGGGAAGGGGACAAGAGAGCAGGGGGTTGATAGAGGGGAGGGCAGATTGGGGAAGGGGATAATCAAAAGCAAACACTTCTGAGGAGGGACAGGGTCAAAAGAGAGAATAGAATAAATGGGGGGTAGGAAAGGATGAAGGGAAATATACTTAGTTTTTCACAACATGACTACTATGGAAGTTTTTTGCATGACTACACATCTATAAGTTATCGAGATGCTTGTCCTTTCAATGAGTGTGGGTGGGGAGGGAGGAAGGGAGAAAATTTGTAACCCAAAGTTTTAAAAACACGTTAAAAAAAAAAGAGAAATATGTTTTGCTTAACTATACATGTTTATAACAGGGATTTTGTTTTTCTTTCATTCTTTGCTGGGGGGAGGAACAGTTTGGGATGAGAAGTAAAGAAGTCAGACTTTTGCTGATTGAGAAAACTATATAATTTTACAAAAATAAAATATAATCTTTTTCCCTGGATAGCCTCCTTGCCAATCAGAATCTTTACTTTGTGTAGGTTTATATACAACCCTCTGACAGACTCTTTTAGCCCCAATCATTGTGGAAAATGATACCCAGTATAGCAACATAAGCTAATAGATTTATAAGCAATAGTGTTAGTAATACTAACCTTATTTTCTAAATAGATTTTTCATTAAGCATAGAAAGGATTAGAGACTTGCTCAAATTCACATAGAAAGTTAGTAGCAAAACAAAGACAACAACTCATCCTTTTGGGTGTGATTTTCTTCATCTTCAAAATTCCAGAGTTGACTAGATGATCTAAATATTTTCCCTCTTAAAAATATTTTTAATTAACAAAAATTCACCTTCTCTCCCACTCACTCACCCTCCCCGTTGAAAAAGAAACAAAAACAAACCTCGTGCAACAAATATATATAATCAAGCAAAATACTTCCCACATTAACCATGTCCAAAAAAAATGTCTCAATCTGCATTCTGAGTCCATCACCTCTGTTTTAGGAAGTGGGTAGTGTGTTTCTTCAAGACCCCTCAGGAATTGTGATCCAGGCTTTTTCTATCAATTGCCAACCTAAAGTTGAAGTGGCTTCTCATTAGAGAGGACCTTTAGTCCCCAGGTTAGCATAGAAAGTTATTTCCCTACAATTGAGAAATGAGTACACATTTTAATTACTTTCAAGGTGAGGATTTTTGCAAGAGTATCATAAAACAACTTGGTAAAGTCATTTAGCTCTATGAAATGAGGGAAAGGAAACCCTGACAAGTCCTTTGGGCATTGGCTGAAATGCCATCATGAGATAGATGGGTATATCTGATCAGTTTTAATATCTCATCAGTCTGAAAATTCCTTGCAATGATGCAGATTGCAACCCATCTACACCCAAGCATCACATGCCATTCTTGTCTCTGTTCTCCCATAAATTTTCTATATTGGGGGGGGCGGTGCTTCACATAACAGCTTGGGAGTATTAGTAGAGTATTTGGGCTATCTATCTATCACTCCTTACTCTCTCCAAGTGGCCAACCCATGTTCTTTTTCAATCAGGCATTTCCCTTTATTCTATTTCTTCCTTGGAGTTCCATATATATATATATTTTTTACTATGTACCTATTCAACTTTATTTTTATTTTTCAAGGTACTGCTTTATTTCTTTTGTTTCTTTTTTTAAAAAAATAATTTATTTTGATTTATCAACAACCACTTCCACAAGCTTTTGAGTTTTAAATTTTTCTCTCCCTCCCTAAGATGGCACACAATCTGATATAGGCTATACATATACATTCCTGTTAAACATATTTTCACATTAGTCATGTTGTAAGGAAGAATTAGAACCAATAGGAGGAACCACCAGAAAGAGGAAACAAAACACAACAGAAGAAAAAAAATAGCAAATAGTATGCTTCGATCTGCATTCAAACTCCATAGTTCTTTCTTTGGCTGTGGATAGCATTTTCCATCATGAGGCCTTTGGAGATGTCTTAGATCCTTGTATTGCCAGGAAGGGTTAAGTTTATCAATATTTGTCATCACACAACGTGGCTGTTATTGTGTACAACGTTCTCTTGGTTCTGCTCACTTCACTCAGCATCTGACCATATAAGTCTTTCCAGATTTTTCTGAAGTCAGCCTGTTCATCATTTCTTAGAGCACAATAATATTCCATTCCATTCATATATCACATTCACAGTTATGATTACTATCTATGTCTTTCTCTCCATCCTTCCCCCTGCTTTATGCTTTTCTTTCTCCTTTCTCCTTTTCCCTCCTCACTAGTGTTTATATGCTTTTGACCACCACCTCCCTCAGTCCCACCTCCCTTCTATTAGCCCCCTCCCTTTTCTTCGTCTTTACCCTTACTACTTCTTCCCTCCCTTCTATCTCCTCCTCCCTTTTCTTTCCCCTCTTCCCTCCTACTGCCTATACGGCAAGTTAGATTTCTATACCTAATTGATTATGTTATTCCCTTCTGCAGCCAAATCTGATGAGATTAAGATTCAAACAATGCTCATCTCCCTCCCTTCCTTCCCTCTGCTGTAAAAGGTTTGTGTGCCTTTTCCTGTAATGTAACTTACCTTTGTCTGTCTCCTTCTTTCCTTTTCTCTCAGTACATTTTCTTAGATCAGATTAATCCACTTACTTAGATCCATTTAACCCACTTGATCAGATTTTTTTATTACATCAAAGTCAATTTATACCCACCCCCTTTATGTATACCCCTTTAATATGGTGTAATAATAATACAGTTCTCAAGAGTTACAAGTGTCATCTTCCCTTGTAGGGATGTAAACAGTTTGCCCTTATTAACAACATGTTGTATCTTTCTGTCCCATTTACTTTTTTATGTCTCTCTTGAGTCTTGTATTTGAAGATCAAATTTTCTGTTGAGCTTTGATCTTTTTATGAGGAAAGTTTGGAAGTCCATGATTTTACTGAATGCCCATCTCCTCCCCTGAAAGATCATGCTAATTTTCGCTGGGTAGTTGATCCTTGGTTGTAATCCAAGCTCCTTTGCTTTATGGAATATCATATTCCACACCCTATGGTCTTTTAATACAGAAGTTGCAAGGTCCTGTGTAATCCTGACTGTGGGTCCACAATATTTAAATTGTTTCTTTCTGGCTGCTTGCAGTATTTTCTCTTTGACCTGGTAATTCTGGAATCTGGCTACTGTATTCCTTGATGTTTTCAATTTGGGATCTCTTTCAGGAGGTGATCGGTGGATTCTTTCTATGGCTATTTTACCCTCTGGTTCCAGGACCTCAGGGCAGTTTTCCTTGATGATTTCCTGAAAGATACTGTTCAGGCTCTTTTTTTCATTGTGATTTCCAGGTAGAATTTTTAAATTGTCTCTCCTGGATCGATTTTCCAGGTCACTTGTTTTACCAATGAGGTATTTTACATTTTCATGTATTTTTTCATTCTTTTGTTTCTGTTTGACTGATTCTTGCTCTCATAGAATCATTAGCTTCCATTTGCCCAATTCTAATTTTTAACAAATTGCTTTCTTCTATTAGATTTTGTACCTTCTTCCCCATTTGGCCAATTGTATTTTTTAGGGACTTATTTTCTTCAGTGTACTTTTTTTCCAGTTAGCCAACTGTATTTTTAAGGACTTGTTTTCTACACTTAATTTTTGTCCTTCCTTTTCCAAGCTATTGACTCTCTCTTGCATACCTTTCATTTCCCATTTTTTCTTCTACCTCTCTCATTTGACTTTTAAAATCCTTCTTGAGCTCTTCTAAGAAGGCTTTTTAGGCTTCAGACCAGTTCATATTCACTTTTGAGGTTCCAGATGTGGGTTTGTTGACAGTGTTGTCCTTTTCAGAATTTCTGCCTTGATCTTCACTGTTCCCATAATAAGAATCTATCATACATTTCTTTTTGATCATGGTGTTTGCTTATTTCCTGGCCTTTAAAGAGATTGAGCTCTCCTGCTGGGGAGCAGAAGGCACTGACCCAAGCTTCTTGTGTTGGGAGTCTAAGGCCTGGTCACTGATTTTGTGTGCTGGGGCCTCTAATGCTGGCAGTTGGAGGCTGTAGGGTTCTGGCAGCTTAGCTGGTGTTGGTCTGGAATCAGCAACACTGGAACTCTAGTGGTAGGACTGGGTAGTGTGGCCCTGGAGATTTCCTGCTTACCTGGGCCTTTTCTTCCTTTTGCTTTCTTCAGCTCCTTTCAGATGGGTGGTGCAGGATGTTTATCTGCGTGGGGCCCCTTGGAGTGCTGCTCCCCTTAGTTTTACTGAGGCACTAGGAGACCCAGTTGCTGTAGAATGCTGAGGCATTTGGTGGTTTTCCAAGCTGGTTTCCACCAGTTCCCCTGCTCTCACTGAGGCACTCGGGGGTCTTGGTGTTGGTGTTTGCCTACTCTACCACCAGGGTTTCAAGATCTTCTACTGGTATGCTGAGGTGGGGCTTTCAGCTAGCTTGCTGGGACACCTCCCATTCTGTACTGCTCAACCCCTTCCCCCAGGGCAAGAGAAGCCTTTCCTGTTAATCCCTCAAGCTACCTGGGCTACTGGACTGCTGCACCCCATCTTTCTTCTAGTTCAGCTGTTCCAGGGTTTTTCCTGGGGTGATATTTTCTGGGCTTTCAGAGGTTAATAAGGGAGGGTTCCCTACTTTTTTATAGGCAGCAGCTCCATCACACCTAATACACAAGCTCACACCCTCCATGAATCTCAATTGCCTTCAATGTAATACTCTTTTTTTTTTCAGTTCTTGTTAGATTGTATTGTTCCATGACTCAGAGTCTTACAAAAATATTAACTTATGGAATGGAATGTATGGAATCATAAAAAAAGGAAAGATTAGTATGTTTGGTAAATTAATCTTGAAATGCAAGGTAGTATCAACTGAGCACTTAGAGCCAAATATAGCCTGGGAGGAAGGTTGTGAAAAATGTGCCCAGATGTTTTCTTTTCTTTCCTTTTTCTTTCTTTCTTTCTTTCTTTCTTTCTTTCTTTCTTTCTTTCTTT
>NW_020954576.1:79417462-79524168 GCF_900497805.2 Vombatus ursinus | reverse complement strand
TTCTTTCTTTCTTTCTTTCTTTCTTTCTTTCTTTCTTTCTTTCTTTCGCCAGCCTAGAAATGCTGCTACTTTCACTCCTTCCAATTTTGATTGTCCCTGGAACAAGCAGAGAAGTAAATCATATTATCGACCTGCAGGAGTTCATGGAAAACCCTTCTATTTCTTCTTGGTTCACTCGGACTCTGGAGCTTTAATGGGAAGGAAAGCAAAAGAATATTGGTCAGAGGAGGCCCCTTCCACCATAGGCTCTCCTCTTTTGAGGAAGGCTGTTGGATTTTAAGATATAAAAGACACTGTGGAAATAATGAAAGATGGGCTTACTCCAAGGGAAGCAGATCATCCATTGATCTCTCAAAAAGAGGGGGAAATTAAATGCATCTTTCTTTCCTCCTAGCTCTGGGGCTCACCCACAGCCTCATAGCATCAGGCCACATTTATCATCCTAATGCTAAAAGTCAAGGGCCTGAGACAAAATTACCACAGGGCATGCCAGGATAATTGACCACAAATAGCCTGAAAGGGGGAGACCTGGGTTAGAAAAAACACATGTAGAAGGGCTCACTCAGACTGTAGAATTTATGACTGGGGGCCAAGGGGGTGGCACAGGCATGTAGTGAGTGAAGGAGAGCCCTCACGGCATCTGCTTGATTTCAAGATGTCTAAGGGAAAGCCTGTAACGTATTAGGCTGATCCTCTGTGGAGGACAGAAAGACATGGACAAGAGTTACATAGATTGAGAAAGTGTAATTAGGCTGTGAGTTGAACTGCAGTGGGGGTTCTTAACCTGGGCTCTGCAAATTTTTTTTTATTCAAATATTCTGATAATCGTATTTCAATATAATTGGTTTCCTTTGTAGTCCTATGTATTTTATTTGCAAATAGCCTTCCTTAAAACAGATTTTAAGCTCCTTGAGGGCAGGAAATGTTTATATCCTTCTCTGTAATAGTACTTTGTAGTAGGTGCTTAATAAATGCCTGTTGAATTGACTTTACTTGACTTAGGGAGTAGGGAGGAGAAAAGAGGTTTTCATTAAAATCAGGGCTGGTGACAGGCCCTTTAAGCAGCCACTCAGTGTAAAAGCAGATAGACTGCTTGCCTCACATCTCTTCTTACTCCAATCCACCCTTCACTCAGCCGCCAAAGTGATTTTCCCAAAGCCTCGTCTGACCATGTTAGTCCACACCTCTACAAACTTCAATGTTAGTCCACAACTCTACAAACTTCAATGTCTTCCTATTACTGCCAGGATCAATTATGTAAATCTCACTTTGGCACTTACAAGTTCTTTATAACCTGGCCCCTTTCTACTCTTCCAATCTTTTTGCCCTTTAGTCCCCGCTACATACTCTAAGATAACAGTGAAGCTGGCCTACATGCTATTCATGGAACCCATCACTCCCATCTCCCAACTCCCTGCATTTGAATGGGCTATTTATTCCCCATGCCCAGAATGCTCTCCCTCCTCACCTTGACCTCCTTGGCTTTCTTCAGGACTGGGCTCAAATCTCATCTTCCCTTCTGTCCCTCCCCCACCCCCATTACATCCTATTTGTTATTTTCCCTTCTAGATTCCCCATCATCCACTCTGCACCTATCTTGTATGTACATAGCTTGCATGTTGTCTCCTCTATTAGAATATAAGCTCCTTGAAGGCAGGGACAGCATTTTTTTTTTACCTTGTTTATATCTTATTTGTACAGACCCGTTTGCATGTTGTCTCCCTCATTAGAATGGGCGTACTTTCATGTAAGGGACCACAGGCCCAGTATGACCTCTGGAAAATTACTAGGTTGCAGTTGTCAAGGCCTCCTTGTGATAAGAACAAATTACTACCTCTTCCTGGAATACCCCTATACCTTTGGTGGTCCTTGTGATAAGAACAAATTACTACCTCTTCCTGGAATACCCCTATACCTTTGGTGGTCCTTGTGATAAGAACAAATTACGGACAAAGCTGTACCTCTTCCTGGAATACCCCACCCCTATACCGGTGGTGGAACTCCCCCACTCCCTCTTACGGTGTGTATAACTACCCTGAGCTTGCCTTCAATAAACGAGACTTGATCAGAAAGCCTGTCTTGTCTCCATTTCCTGTGTCCCCTGCTCCCCTCCTTCTTTTACAGGTCCGGACCTCCGTTGATGTCCCGCGGGACGGGACACTTTCATGGACTATTTTTGCCTTTCTTTGTATGGCTAGAGTTATTATTGTTGTTGTTCAGTTGTGTGACTCCACTTGGGATTTTCTTGGCAAAGATACTGGAGTGGTTTGCCATTTCCTTCTCCACCTCATTTTACAGATGAGGAAACTGAGGCAAACAGGGGTAAGTGACCTGCCCAGGGTCACACAGTTAGTAAGTGTCTGAGGCCGGATTTGAACCCGGGTCTTCTTTTTTCAATGATCAAAAATCTACCTACTCATCTCACCCCTAATTGAAAAGGAAAGAAAATCAAAACTCTTGCAACAGATATGCATGATCAAGAAAAATAACTTCTCACACTGGCCATAACCAAACAAAATACATGACTCAATCTGTACCCTGAGTTCTTTACTTCTTTGTTGAGAGGTGGGTGTAACATGTGTTACATGAGTCCTTTGGAATAATGATCCAAGTCTTTTCCATACTCTTCCTGGTCTTGGAAGCTGGGCTGTGACTGTCACACTTCCTTCCCCAGGGTCCCCTTTTCCACCAGCACAGACTGTTCCTCTGGCATTTAATCACAAGTAATATCATTTCTGCAGACAATGGAAACAAACCCATTCATTAAAAGAAAAAAATCAGGCTACCACAGGCAGTGGTGGATAGGAAATAGAAACGCTGCGTCTTTTCAACTCCTCCTAAATGGACATTGAAGGGAAGAGAGTAGGAGCCATACCTGGATTCTGTCATTGAGGTATGTTCACTAAACCTGGGACACTTTTCTATTTTTATTCTTGTTTTTTCTATTTTTTTTTTCAATTGCCATCATTGTTTCTGCTGACTCGGTGATGGGGTTGAAGCTTCTGACCATGCCACATGCTAGATACCATCCATCATGATACCCCACTTTTGCAACCCTCTATGGGATATTTCTCCCTCATCTCTCCTACTCTGTTGCCTGGAGAGAAGAGACCAGAGTCTCCTCCATCATGTTCTGCATGTGTCAAGATCTGCTACTGTCCCAAATCCCATAAAATGTTTTCTCTATTTTCTCTTGGAGAAACAACAGGGGAAAACTACATCTCCTAGGGGACTATGTGAGTAGCTTTTGAAAGCTTGCCCCATGAGGCTATCAGCCCTTCCTCTCTGTCTTACAGGTAGAGGAGGGCACAGTCAACAAGCATTTCTCAGGGGCCTACTATGTGCTGGGCGCCTGTGGTAAGCAGACGAGGCAGAGAGACCGATCAGTAGGCTATGGTAATAATACGGGCATGGGGTGATACGAACCTGAACCAGGATAGTGGTGACATCAGAGAAGAGAAGGGGCTTTATACAAGAGAAGTCACAGGGCAAAGTTGACAGGAGTTAGCACCAGATTGGATATGGAAGGTGAGGGAGAGTGAGAAGTTGATTTCATGTTCATACCATAGATTTAGAGTTGAAAGGGACTTTAGAGGCCATTGAGTTCAACCCCTTCATTCTACAGACGAGGAAACTGAGGTGCAGAGATGTGAAATGACTTGCCCAGGGTCACAATGTTGGGAAGTGTCTCAGGAAGGGTTTGAACCCAGGCTTTCTTGACTCTGAGTCTATGGTGTTACCCACTTTCTTCTCATGTTTCACACTGACATCCCCTTCTGCTGCAAGGCACCATGACAGCTCTTGACTGGGGAATTGGCTAGGAGAGAGAAAAATACCCTTTTTCCTTTGCCGAATTTTGCTGCATTTTGGAAGAAGATAGGAGGGAAAAGGTGACGAGTGAGTATTCAAGAACATTCAGGGAATATGATCAGCCTGTTTTTATAGACCAAGAGAATGAACGGCTAGTCCTCACTAAGTGAAATGATTAGGTGTTCCTCATCCAATTAGTTACCTCCCAAAATAGCCCATGATCTTTTATCTCCTCTGTGATGAATAGCTCCTCAATTTGATACTCTCTGCAAACCCAGATCAGCCCATGATTCCCCAGAAGACCACCTCTTCATCTGTGCCCCTGAGGTCGTATCAGGCTGGTAATGTCTCTACTTCTATGGCTTCTTCCTTCCATTGGTGAATTCTTCCCTTTTCTCCATTTGAGAAAGCACCCGTTATTAACACCCTGAATCCCTCTCTGCCTTGTCCCTACATGTCCCTTCCATAGATCCTTGCCCCTGTTATCCCCTCCTCTTCTTTTCAGCTACCTTTTATGTGATGTCTTTCCCAACTAGAATGTAAGCTCCTTGAGGGGAGAGCCTGTTTGACTGTATCTATAGTGCCTGCCTGACACATGCTAAGGGGTTTAATAAATGCTCTATCGATCTTTCTATCTAGGACTAAAAATTATCCATATTGTATAATCTTACCAGTTTTTGAATTCCTTTATTTGATCAGTAAGTTCTCAGATTCACTCCTTACACATTTATATGTCATAGTATTGTTTTTTTCTCCCTAGCCATTCCTGAATTTCTAGGCATCTACTTTGTATCCAGCTCTTTGCTACAACAAAGAGCTGTTAGGAATATTTTAGTATATATTGGCCCTTTGCTTCTATCTTTGATCACCTGGGGTCTAATACTCTTGGTTTTTTGTTTTTGTTTTAAAGAAAGAGGCAGAAAGACCCTTAACACTTCCCCTGGAATGGCAACAAAAGCTGTGAATCTCAAACCCATTTTACAGATACCTTTTCTTTTATTATCAGTTAGCAGCCATAAAGGATGTCAAATCCCAACAAAGGGCTAAATCTGTCCATCATCTGACCTTTAGTACTTGCTATTTACTCCTTTCCTTTTTTCACTTAACCATTGATTGATGTGCATTGCTTCTTCTGGCTAGTATTTTTCATCAGGGCGCCCACCCTAAGGTTGTAAACTCTTGGAAAGTAGGGAGGTAGAGGGCCCCCCCTTAAACTTCATTTTCTCCTACAGCACCCAGCAAGGTGACATGCACATAGTAGGACCTTAATTGTTGTTGTTTGTCCTTCATTTCTGAAGAGGACCGATGTCTTCACAGGGTGATGTCTTGATTCCTGCGTGAATTGGATTTAACTGAGGCAGAATTGCACAAAGTTGTCAGCTTCAATCTCTCTTCCAGAGTTATGGAAGTCTATTGGCAAGACAAAAGTCAAGAGGGCTGGCAATGGCCTGGGATGCAGCGGATGACCTTGGTGTCTTCAATGTCTGACCAAGCTCTAAGGAGTCTACAGCAACTGCTTCAGCCGTCTTCATGGCCAATGGAACAAATTATTCTCATCTTCCCACTCTACTGGGGAAGTCTTTACATGCTTAGAGTAGAGACCACCCCTAACTCACCTAGGGTTTGAAGCCCAGGCAATTGGGGTTAAGTAACTTGCCCAGAGTCATACAGGTAGCAAGTGTCAAGTGTCCATCAGTTACCTTTAACCTGGTTTAGCTCATCTGCTGAAATGGTTTACTTGGGTGTGGCTGCTGCAAATGCTTCAGCTTCTTGGAGTCACCTGTGAGAGCTGAGTGTCAGGTCCAGGAGCTTAATAACAATTTAAGCAAATCAGTCACTGAATTGGTGTTATAAGCTTGGGTCTGAATGGGTGTTAATTGAAGTTGCCGACCCATCAAAACTCAGCAGACAGACTTGCTTGTAATGTCTAAGAGGCTCAATGCTACAAGTACACCTGGTAACCAGGCTGGTAGAGAGAGGTGGTATTCCCTAGGTTGATCACACAGCCAGAGAGCTGCCTGTTTCCTCAGAAGCCAGACAGGGCAGCTAGGGATTGTGATCACCCTCTTAGTCTGTTCTTACACAGGTGGAATCTGAAGGATAATACAACGCCAGTGCCTGTTCAGGCACAGGGTCTGGTCAGTATACAAGCAAGGTAGGGACATTTTGCTGTCACTTGCTTTTCTCAGCAAAACAGCAATTTAGGAAACAAAATAGGGCAGCTCAGTGGTCGTAGAGATGACTGGCACTGTAACACAACCAGGCACAGCTAAGCTCGGTGAAGTACTTTGATAGACCTGTGATCTCATCCATGTGGGCACCCCCTCTACCAAGGATGAATGCAACCCATCTGCACCTTCTCATCCTGGGTAACTCAGGCCAATGCCCTCTCAACAATCCTGCCCATTAAATTGCAGTTGTACAGGCAACTTAAACATTTCACTGTAGTTTTATTTTTTTTTTCCCATTGACGATTTCTTATTGACTTGGAACATTTATATCAATCAATCAAGAAGTATTTATTTAGCACCTACTGTGTGCCAGACACTGTACAAGACACTGGAGATAGAAGTACAAGGAAGGGGGCAGCTAGGTGGCGTGGTGGATAGAGCTCTGGCCTTGGAGTCAGGAGGACCTGAGTTCAAATCTGACCTCAGACACTTGATACTTACTAGCTGTCTGACCCTGGGCAAGTCATTTAACCCCAGTTGCCTCACCTAATAAAAAAAAAAAAAAAAAAGGAAGTGAATGTTGAAAACTACAGATAAATAAATTAATTAGTAGTATGAGGAATTAAACAATACCTAATTACAAAGAGCTTATGTTCTAATGGATACACATACCCACACATATATGTATATATGCCTGTATATATATATTTATATATGTATAAAGGTTTTAATATTTCAAGGATCAATTATTTCATGATAATCTTATGATAAGTCTCCCTGAATTTAGCTAGGCTGCTCTGCAGACCTGTCCATTCCTGGACAATATTTAAAGCATTTCCATATTGCTAAGACCTGTCTGAGCTTGGGTTCCACTAACAGAGCCTTCAGGTAACCTCCAAATCATGATGAGACATTAGGAAAGTACTTTAATACATACTCACACACACATACATACACACACGTGTACAGCATACATGTAGTATATACACATATGTATATATTTATGTGCATATCTATTTATCGATCTAAATTTGGACTGGACTTGTGATTTCACTGACACAGGGGAGTTTCCCAGTGAGAAAACCCCCTCTACTGATCTTTAGCTACTCTGCAATATGTTAGGAAGTTGAGTAAAACCCACAAGGTCCAATGGTCAATATGCATCAGAATCATGTTTTTAGTTTTGCAATTTTTAAATGGTAGTTTTTAAAATTATACTGTGATGTGTTCTTATTTATAAAATATATTTTAATCTTGAAAGGTAAAGGGTCTCTATGCCTTTTCTTTATTATTGTTATTGATGCTGAAACTTGAACCAAGGTCTTCCTAATTCTGAAACCAGCTCTCTACCCATTATGTTATGCTGCCTGTCATATATGTATAAACACACGTGTACACATTAATAACACAACACACATGCTTACATGCATGTAACACACACATTATATTTATATACATATAAAGATGTCAAGCAAATGCACAGATTCCCATATTTCAAAGTTTTAGTCTTGGCTTGGCACTCCAATCTGAAGACAAGAGCTCTGGCTCATTCATCTGCTTCCAAACCCATGCCTGGTCTCTTGCTTAAGGGGCCACCTGGCTAAAATTAGCCTGGCCATCTGCTGAGACTAGAGCTGGATTATTCTTAGCTCCAGGATGCTTGAGAGCCGCATTGGATTCTTATAGATGAGAGGCATCATCAAGATTAATTAGGTTTGTCATTTTGAGGGGGAAGGGGAATAGGATGGTCAGGAGAGGTGTGGGTGAACCTGACCTAAGCCAGCTATCCCCACCAAATGTCAACCAACTGCCATCCATAGGGCAGGCCAGTCTAGCTGAAGCAGCAAGGCACCCTGAGGAAGAAACAGAAGGCAGCATACGCTAGGCAAGTCAAACCACCATGACCACCACTAAGACCACCATCTCCTCTCAGGCCCTGATAAGGCAACTTAGGACCCCGAACCCCCAAATCCCAGGAAAGATAATATTAAATAATGGCATTAAAGAGGTATTATCATCTACTTTGCTGCTACACCCTAAGGACCACAGGACTTCTCCATCTAACTTGCAGCTGAAATCTTCCATATAGGTTGTCTTCCCCCATTAGAAATATATCTTACCTTTTTATTTGTATCCCTGGAACTTAGCATACAGTAAGTGCTTAATAAATGCCTTATTCCTTCATTCATTAATAAATAATTGTTGAACTTCTTGCTCCTATTAGGCAAAACTCTTCCTTAAAGATTGACTTTGGTAATTCAAGACTCCTTGGTTTCTTCTTTGACAAGAAGTCATCAAATGACTTTAGGAAGATTCTTGGTGAAAATTACAGTGTGTTAGTCTGGTTAGTCAACAATCATTTAAGTGTCTACTATGTACCACTCACTATGCTAGGCATTGGGAATACTATATACATATATACATATACATATAGTATTCCCAATATCTAGCATGTAGGTATTGGGCTTATAGGTGTATATACACACACACACACACACACCCATATATACACATACATATGATGAGATCTAGAGTTTAGGGGTGCTGGAACCCCAAGATCGTGACAGGTGGGTCCTACCCGAAAGAATTTGACCCAAGCCTTCTTTCTGCCAAAAACAAGGTTTATTAAAGATCCGCCATATTGTCAGACCCTTGCGGAATCTAGGCATCTGCAAGTAGATTCTAAGAATCTGAGCAATGGCTAGATTTTAGAATCTGAGTACCTTAATGGAGATAAGATGGCCCTTATATACAGAAAGACTGTGGGAGGGATCTAGGAGCGGCCAAGTAGTTTGGGGTGACTAGAGGAGGGGTCTAAGGAGATCTGGATGGGAGTGGCCAGTAAACTGGGGTGAACAGGACTCCTGGGACCTGGACAATGGAGCCTAGCTAGGATTAAGTGTGAGAAATGGCCAGGGGTCATAGGGAGGTAAGACAATGGAGGGGAGACTGGGTGTAGCCACAATGAAAGGCCAGTTGATGGGATTATAGCCTCAGGCAAACGCTGGAGATTTGGCCATGTGGGAAAGTCCGGGGTTTTTCCCTCTTGGGGTCTAGCTTCCATCCTCATCACATACATACATACATATATATATATATATATATATATATATATGGTCCTAAGGCATGGTGAAGAAGTCAATCGTAGAAATCCCAAAGTAGTGCAGCCAAGTGAGAAACAGGTATTTGAGCTGAACTCTAGAATTGGCCCTGTCCTTGAAGAGTGACCTTAAGGGGAGATTTAAAAAAAAAAATCTATTCCTTTAAAAATAATTTAATTTCATTTTCAATTTCAAATTCTTTCTCTTCCCCTTCCCCTGTCCCCCCCAATCTCACAGATAACAAGAAAAACCAAAACTCATTACAAGTATAGTGAAGAAATAAGAATTCTTAAAGGCAGATTCTCAAAAAAGAAGGGTCCCCAAGGTTATTGTTGGTCTTTTCTACCCCTCTCTCCCACCGTAAGAAAGTAAGTGGGATTCCTCTCTTTAGATTTCTGCCCTAGAATTACAGCCTAGCCCCTAATACTATTCTATACCCAGTTCTCTGAAGTGGGTGAACAGCCAGAGATATGAGTTTGACTTGGAGACCCAAGAGATAGGAGTTCAAATCTCATACCCAACAGTTAAGACCATCCTCTTCCCCTTCCCCCGCAAAATGACAAACCTAATACCCTTACAAATTACTTAATCTCTCTGAGCTTTGGTTTCTTCATCTGTAAAATAAAACTAGGGACAGGATCTGTGATTTCATTGAGAAGCGGAACTCAATAGAGGAAACTCCTTTATTGATGTTGGTGAAGAACTTAAAAGTCTAACCTAGAGCACTGCAATTAAATGCCTTGCAAGAAGTAGCACTTGAACCCAGGTCTTCCTGGCTTCAAGGCCAGCTCTCTATCCATTATACTTGATGGCTCTGCATCCATAACATTGGAGTATCATCGAGTATTATCTCACCTCATGGAGTTTGAGTGGGATCACGTCAACTGGCATATTTGCCTTTACCAATACAGGACATTCTGTCTCCTGTTGGTGCCTTTGTACAGACGTAGAAGGCTCTTTTCCCTCACCTTACAGAATTAGTTTCCTTCAAAGGCCTACCCTGATTTTTCCCAGTGCCCTCTACTTTGATAAATTACTTTTATATACTTTGCATTTATCTATCTGTGTTTGTGTTGTTTCTAATAGAATAAGCTCCTTGAAAGCAAGAACTGGTTCAAGGTTTGGCTTTGCATCCCCAGGGCCTAGCAAAATGCCTGGCACATAGTAGGCACTTAAATACCTGTTGAATGAATAATATAAGGAAAAAAAGTATATAAATGTCTGCTATTGACATCATATAAGAGGTGGGCTGGCACAGTTAGTACAGAGCTGGACGTGGTGTTGGGAAACCCTGGGTTCTGGTGCCACTTTTGATACATAATGGTTGTATGACCCCAGGACACCAGGTTGTGGTATTGATCTGTATTGGTAGAGAGATCTTCTTCACTAAAAATTCTATCAATGAAATCACAGGTCAGATCCAAAACACAAAAACAATGAAAAAAAAAAAAGTCAAAAAGCATTTGTTAAACATCCACTATGTGCTAGGTACTGTACCAACCCTGGGGAAATAGTATAACACAAAATGATATAATACAATATAATTTATTAAGCCCTTAATATGTGTTAGGTACTGTGCTAAGCCTGGGGGTACAGGATAACATACAATATGAAATATTGTATATACATACAAAACAATTCTATATATATATATCAATAGGGAAGGGTAATCAATGGGCTATCTATATGCTCCATCAACACCCACATAATGTCAAAAGGCTTGGAAAAACACCTCCCCCAGCACATTAGAGTCTTCCCACAGAGGTTTTGTGGTAAGACATGGACAAGAGTACACGAGATGAGAAAGTATGGATAAATTTGAACCTGCTCCATTAAATGTCCAAATTAACCAGATGATAATTATTTTTCAATGTGTATGTGTGTCTGTATCTCTATCTGTCTACCTACCTACCTATATCTTTTTATTCTTTTCAAAGATCTCTCATCTTAGTGAGGTAGACAATACAATATACATTTATAAGCCAAGCCAAGCCAAGCCAAGCCAACAAAGCATTTACTTATTAAGTGTTTTCTGTTTCAGGTATTGTACTAAGCAGGCAGGTAGGTGGTACAGTGCCAGGCCAGGAGTCAGGAAGATCTGAGTTGAAATTCAGCCTTAGACACTTCCTAGCTGTGTGACCCTGGGCAAGTCACTTAACCTCTGCTTGCCTCAGTTTCCTCATCTGTAAAATGAGCTGGAAAAGAAAATGGCAAACCATTTCAGTATCTTTGCCATGAAAACCCCACCTGGGGACATGAAGAATCAGGACATGACCAAACAAAAACAAATCTGGCTAAAGGGTTCAGGCATTTCAACCCTCTTCCCTGCCTCAATCCCACTCTCCAGGCCAATGAACTCTAGATCTGGTTCATGTGATATTATTGGTCTTTTATTGTTCAAGTTCTGACTCAGATGGACATCATAGGATCAGAGAACCATCAGGGAAGTTAAAGGTCATCTAGTTCAATCCCCTCATTCTCTCATCTTAGAATAAATGGAGTGACCTGCCTAAGACCCCACAAGTAATAAGTGGCAAAACAAATGCTTGAACCCAGGTCCCCTCACTCTATGCTCTCCACCATGCTATCCTTGGTAACTACCACTTATTGCTAAACTCATGATTAAAAGAGAGGCAGGAAGAAATCTAAGTTTTGCTATTATTTTAATTCAAAATTTTCTATTATAATTTTTTTGGTCTCCTCCCTCTTGAGAAAAAAGAAAAGAAAAACAAACCCCCTATATTCTGGCCATTTTGAGGTTAGTTTTACCTCACATTTTTAGGTCATTTTCTAAAGGAATTTAGTGTACCTTCTTGGTCATTTCAATAATGCAACATCCTAAAGGGAATAGATATATAATTCCCCAGTTTATTTTAAAATAAAATTTTATTGCTATTTTTGTTTTTGCATTTCCCAGTGCATTCCTCTCCTTGTTCCCTCCCAGAGAATTAACCTTTATGACAAAGAATAAAAAGGGAGGGAGAAAAAAAGGTTCAGCAAAATGAACACATTGAAAAACTCTTCTATCTGTAGTCTCCCACCTCTGCAGAGAAGGCAATGTCTTCTCATCTTTCTTCTTTAGGGCCAAATTTAGTCATTCTAATTTCTCAGCATTGTTCTAATTGTTTTGTTCTTCTTTCCATTCACACTGTAGTCACTGGGTATATTGTTTTCCTGGTTCCATTTATTTCACTTTGTGTCATATCATAATCTTTTGCTTCTCTGTACAGTACAGTGATATTCATGTTAATTAGTTTCATTCAATTAGTTAAGCCATTCCCCAATCAAAGCGACTAATTCTTTGCTACTACAAAAAAATGTTGTTATAATTATTTTGGTACAGGAAGAAACTTCTGGAATCTAAGAAGTAGAAATGTTAGACTTTTCCCATTTCCCCTCAAGTAGTAATGTTTCAGAGTTCTCTTCCAATTTCCCACATACACACTTTTTAGACTAAAAATTCGACTTGGGCATGATTCTATTGGCAGAAAGTTGTATTTTTTTTTTTTTATATTCTTATTATCTCATTCACAAGCCCGTGAGATAGGCCAGGCAAGTCCTCAGTCCCATTCTGCAGATTGGTTAAGTGAATGAAACTCAGACGACTTTGTGACTTACCAAAGATTACATGATTAATACATTTCAGAGCTGGGATTCAAACCCACATCTTCGGGTTCCAAACCCAGAGCTCTTCCTTGTACATGCCTCATGTACCTACTAGTTTCAACTCTGAGTGGTATTTTCTTTCTATCTTCTCCAGTACCTGGCCCCAGGACTCTGCAGTCAACATTTTTTGTGTTAATTCATTTAAATTCACACTCTCTCCATAGCACTGAACTCTGAACTAAGAGCTCACATGGATTCTAGTCCCCCAAACCCTACATATAGGTTCTTTCCTAAGCTCCCATGACTGGGTCCATTTCGATGACTTATTGGTAATCCTCATTCTCTAGCTCTGACTTAGTTGGGTCCCTTTTATCCCCCAGACCATGCTTACATTATCTCTTCTAACTGCCTTCATACGAAGATCTTAATTTAAGCTTCTTTCATCTCAAATAATAATCGGGTTCTTTACTGTACCATCTCTTCCTGACCAGCTTTGTTACATTGCTCACATTTCCTGGCCTCCACTCTCTTAGTACCAATGTCCTGTCTCCCCCTACTGCCTGATTCAATGACTCAAAACCTAGTTTCCAAGCCCATGTGGCCATCAATATGCATCAGGTAACTTTCTGTTTAAAAAAGGATGGGTATACACACCTGGGGAATGACGATACTGTATTGATACAAACATGGTCTACCTCACTTAAATGAAGTCTTTGAAGTGAATTTTTTTTAAAAAGGTATACAGTGAAAAATAATGATCAACTAGTTAATCTGAATATTTTCTCTAATGGTCATAGGTTGAAACTCATCCAAACTTTTTCATCCTGTGTACTCTTGTCTATGTCTCACCACAAAATCTCTGTGGGAAAATTCTAATGTGCTGGGGGAGAGGTTTCTACAAGTCTTTTGACAGTATGTGAGTATTGATGGAGCATACAGATAGCCCACTGATTATCCCTCCATCTTGTTATATGACTAGCCTACATCCTTTTTTGGCCATACAACTCCCTGAGACCTCATGCTCTCCTATGTAATTCTTTGTTTGAAATTTGCTACAGCCAAATCATGCCCACCATCTTGGGTTGGCTCAATTTAAAATTTTCAGATTTTAATTTTTAAAGATATACAAGTGGTATTTGAATTATATGTTAATACGATGGGCTTTTGTTTCAGAGAAAAGAAGTCTGAGGTCATTAAAAGGCAATCCAAGGTACTTCCTTCCAAATTGATTTTGGGCCCAGTTCATTGTCCATTGGTGGGGTGTATTCAAGATAGATGTGCTTTTGGATCAGTCCTACTGGATGCCTATCCAAATGATTATTGTAGGCATAGGAACATCATAGGAACATCAATTTGTATTCTGTATCTGCTTGGTAATCAGCACCATGACAGGAAATCCTTCATTTGATCCCTAGTGGATATACCTAGTGGCAAACACCTTTGGCAAATATCTTATTTTTTTTGTACTATCAGAGTGTCTAAGTTTTCTCTGGCTTCAAGGAATCTTATGTGATCCTGACTTCTGCACTAGAAAAAAAAAACATTTTAAGGCAGCATTTTCTATATCAAACCAAATGTCAATAATATGTACAATGAATAATCTCAAATACACCATAGAATATCATTTGCAAAAGCTTGCCGGTTTCCTTCTCATAAAGTATACCCTTGAAATTCCAATGACTTAAACTATTACTTTATTCAATTATTATTAATATTATTAAATTATCTCTCCCCATCCCCAGTCCCAGGTTCTAGTCATAGTTTTGCCATCAATTAGCTATGTGACCTTGTTCGAATAATTTTATGCTTTAAGACTTGGTTTCCTTTTGTCAAATGGAAATATCACATGCCTTTCCTACTTCATAGGATGTTACAAGGATGATTTAAAAAGTATAAAAGCACCTTATTAGGGTGCGTTTATTTTAGGGCTACTTGAATTTATAAAGAGCATATGCTCATGTTAGTGTAACGAAGGATCATGTTGGTTCAAGTGATACTCTATCCTCATATATAAATTATACAAAACCTGAATATGGCCTTTAAAAGTCACACAAGCATTTATTTAGCACCCACAGTATGCCAGGTATTGTGCTAGGCACTGGAGATACAAAGATAAAATTGAAATAGTTTCTCTTCAAAGGGCCTTAAATCTGCTGAGGGACAAAATGTATATATACAAAATCAATACAATGTGAAAAAATGATAAAAGTTAATTTATGTGCATTGAAGAAATGTTTAAAACAATTTTGAAATAAAATATTTCAAGATTCTAATTAGGTACTTCAAGCATGTACCCAGTTCAATAAAGACCTTGACAATAGGTAACTTCAAAGTGAAAGAGGGCATAGAAAGGGAAGCAAAAACTGTATGAAACTGGGAAGCTGCAGTTAATCAACATGCAGGTAAGTGCTTATTACATGCCAGGCACTATGCAAAGTGCTGGGGATACAAGGAAAGGCAGAACAACACATTTCCTGCCCTCAAAGAGCCTTTCAGTCTAATGGAGAAGCCAACAGGCAAATAACTATGTATCATTTCATATGGAAGGCAGTGGAAAGAAGCCCTGAATTCAGCAGGAAAAATCCTGACTGTGTAATCTTGGGCATAGAGAATTCACTAATCCGGGCTCCAGTTTCCTTATTTGTAAAATAAGTGACTTGGCCTGTATGACCCCTATGGTACCTTCCAGTCCTAAGTATATATAATACTGTTAGATGAAGATAAATTCCTGTAAACTACTCATAAAAGCCTCAAGGCTGATAATGATATAAACAGTGGAGAGTGACTTATCTTAATAGGCATGAATTGACAAATTACATAGTGATTTGATCCACTCTTTCCAATAAAAGTCAAAGTAAATACCAAATTAAGATAAAAAACAGCCCAATCCCCCATTCTTAAAAAGGTCTTACTCAACCCTCCCAGCTTCAATCTTGTATCTCTCCTGCCATTATTGACAAATATCTTGGGAAGGTGTTCTAACCTTTATGGCTCTACTTTCTTTCCACTCACTCAATCTAAACCTTTTGCAACCTGGCTTTCCACCTCATTATTCAATTGAAATTGCTCTCTCCAATTACTAAGGATCTCTTAGTTGCCAAATCTAATTACATTTCCTCAGTCCTCACACTCCTTCATCTCTCTGTATTCTTTCAGTTTCATCTATAGCCCTCATCCTCTATTCTCTCTCCTCCTCAGACATTGGTGACATTGCACTCTCCAAGTTCTTCTCCTACCTCTCTGACCACTGCTTCTTCAATCTTCTTTGCTGGTTCTTCATCCATGTCATTCCCACTTATCACAAATGTCCCTCAGGAGTCTATCTTGGACTTTTTTCTCTATCTCATTTGGTGATCTCATTAGCGCACACGGGTTTACCATCACTATGCAAATTATTTCCAGCATAGTCTCTCTCCTAATTTCCTCTCAGACATCTTAAACTCAACATGTCCAAAACAGAATTATCTTTGGGTTTTTTTGGTCCTGGCTTTCGGGTAGTCCAACAACTTAAAATTACCTCTCCTGATCTGTTTCCTAGGTCAGTTGTTTTTGTTGTAAGAAACTTGTCATTTTTCTTCTATTTTTTCCCCCGCAATCTTTTGAGTTTTGTTTTAATATTTCTTGATGTCTCATGGAGTCATTAGTTCCTATTTGGTCGATTCTAATTTTCAGGGAGTTAAGTAAGTTTTTATGGTACCTCTTGCTCCAAATGGTTGATTCTCTTTTTTCATAGCTTCTATAGCTTTCATTTGATTTTAAAAATAATTTAGCTCTTCATTTAACTCTTTGTTTTAATTCTTCTAGGAACTAGACTTGTGTTCAAACTTTTTCTTTTGAGACTTTGCTTTTGAAATCATTTTCTTTTCCTAGGTCATCATAATAGCCCTGTATAGTGGGATTCTTTTTTTTGGTTTGCTCATTTTTTTTTTTTTCAAAGTATACCCAAGGTCTTTTATGTCAGTTTGCTCATTTTTCAAGTCTGCTTTTTGTAGGCTTAAAGTTACTGTAGTTCAGTCATTCTTAACTGTAGGCCAGTTGTGGTTAGAGACTTCTACCCTGGTTATTCCATCAGTCTTCTACTCTGGGCTGTAGGTTAAAAAACCAGTTCTTGGAGCAGCTAGGTGGCGCAGTGGATACAGCACCGGCCCTAAAGTCAAGAGGACCTGAGTTTAAATCTGGCCTCAGACCAAACACTTGACACGTACTAGCTGTGTGACCTTGGGCAAGTCACTTAACCCTGACTGCCTCACAAAACAAAAAAAGCCAGTTCTTACTTTGGTCCTGGGATCAGAGCCACAGTTATCATTTGCCTCTGAACTTGATGCTGGCTCAGTAGTCAAGCTAGGGCTCCTGCTAGCAACCACTCCCTTAGGACTCTCTGCCCTGAAACTACCAGATGGCACATTGTGTTTGTTCAAGGATCCCTGGGGAACCTCTTCTTGCCTGATGCCCAGTTCTGGCTCAGTTCCTGGACACTTAAGTGCTCTGTGCAGCATACCCCTGGCCAGACCTCATCCCTAGTATCTGCTGACTTCTAAGCCTTCCCACGGCTGGAAAAATTACTATGACCTTTTCTTTAATTTCCCAACAGAATCCAGTCTGGCACACTTCCTAGATCTTTATGGAAGAGGTTTGGTGGGTAAGCTAGACTGTATTTCTTATTCTGCTATAATTCATCATCTTTCTCCCCATACTACTTTCTCTCAAACTTTCTTATTACTGTTCTGGGCACTGCCACCTTCAACTCCTCTATTTACTCAACCCGCATAACCAATCTGTTGCCCTTACTTGTCTTATATTCACAATAATAGTTAGTATAAGATCCCTTCTCTCCACTAACAGCCAACACCCTGCCACAGGCTCTCATCACCCCAGACTTGTGGACTACTGCAAAAGCCTTCTGGTTGGTCTACCTTTTTCCAGGCCTTTCTGCATTCCAATCCATCCTCCACTCAGCTGTCAGTGATTTTTTTTTTTTAAAGGTAATTGGGGTTAAGTGATTTGCCCAAGGTCACACTGCTAGTTAAGTGTCAAGTGTTTGGCCTGAGGCCGGATTTGAACTCAGGTCCTCCTGACTTCAGGGCCGGTGCTCTATCCACTATGCCATCTAGCTGCCCCTGTCAGTGATTTTCTTAAAGCAAAGGTCTGAACCATGTTATTGCCCACTCCCCACTCAATCTCCAGTGGCTCCCTACTACTTCTAAAATCAAATTGTTTGGGGGGGCAGCTAGGTGGTACGTGAAATACAGCACTGGCCCTAGAGTGAGGAGGACCTGAGTTCATATCCAGCCTTAGACACTTGACACTTACTAGCTATGTGACCCTGGGCAAGTCACTTAACCCCATTATCTATTGACATTATCTAGTCAAAAAATAAAATCTAATTGTTTGGTTTTCAAAGTCTTTGGCAACAGGGCTCCTTTGTGTACTCAATGAAATAGCAACATTGGCTTTCTTGCTGTTCCTCACACTACACACCATTCTTTTCTGCTGGTTGACTCCCACGGCCAAAATGGTTTCCCACCTCATTTCTGTCTCTTGCCTTCCTCTGACAGTCAGCTCATACTCCACCTTCTAAAGGAAACCTTTTCTAGCCCCATCTGTTGCTAATGTCGGGTCTATGGGTGTTCATGGGAGACTAGCACCTCTAGCGTAAGGGCTTGCCGAGCCCTTTTCAGGCCTGCTCATCCATCTTTGGTGTCCACCTGACACTCTGCCTGTGGCCCCAAGCTGTAGCATGTGCAGCAGCCACACCCCAGTAAAACCATCTCAGCAGATGGGCTAAACCAGGTTGAGAGTAAGCAATAGGCCTCAAATGTATTGGTGAGTTAGGGAATTGTTTACCCCCAAGCATGTGAAGACCTTCCTTGGCAGAATGGGCAGATGAGAACTTGTTCCAAAGGCCACGAAGCTGGCTGAAGCAGGCACTATAGAGCACTTAGAGCTTGGTCAGACATCAACGATGCCAATGTTATCTACTGAATCCCACGCCATAGCCAGTCATCCTGACTTGTCTTGCCACTGGACTTGGATGACTCTGGAAGAGGGAAGCTGACAACTTCGTGCAACTCTGCCTCACTTGAATCCAATCCATGAGATAGTCAAGACATCACCCCATGACGTCGTAAGTCCTCTTTGAAAACAAGGGATAAACACCATTACCTTCTGTCTATGTTGCATGTATATTGTAGGTAGAATTTCTCGAATGTTGTTTATCCCATTACAAAGTAAGCTCATTGAGGGTAAGGATTCTTTCTTTCTTTGTATCCTTAGTGTTTAGCATAGTGCCCAGAATATGTTAAGTGCTTAAGCTTATTAACTGAGATTACAGTCTAACTTGCTACCTACTAATTAAAAAAAAAATGGACTTGGTAGAATATAACATGGCCTTGAAAGCCTGCCCCAAAACATACCCCATGTATTGTTATGCAACGACAACAGATGTAACTCAACATGCTTTTGTGCACTTACCAATCACGTACAACAAACTAGGAAGAAAATGGGTCTTATGGGACATATTTAAAAAAAAAAGATTCTTCATGCACTGTGTCTTCAATTAATCCTTTTCTGTGAAAACTTTAACAGTGTGTAAATGATGGGCTCAATCATCCATGCTTGAAAAACCAAAGTGGATGAAAAAGGAGTAGGCTGCCCAAACTATGACATGTAGTTGGGTGGACAGCACATTGAGTTAATTCAGTCACTATGTGTATCTCAAACAGATGCTGTAGATAGACAAAGAGATGGGGCCAGTGGGACAATTTCAGGCTAGATGGTATTTTGGAAACTCTCAATGACTCCAAATTGCTTGCTAATACAAAAGCCCCTCTATTTCCCCAGTGAGGCTGGTACATCTGAACAATACAAATCATGTACTGGTATAATTTTGGATCATGTACTGGTATAATTTTGGAAGAATTAAAATGAAAATCAATGGAAAGACTAATGGGGGGGGAGGGCACCGAAGGCTAGCAAACTCTACACCTACAAGAAATAAACCTTTTCTTTATCCTAGGACACCTTTAAAAAAAATGGTAATATAGTTTTTAAAGTTCTATTTACGGCATGAACTTTGATATCTTAGTGGCCATCACATCTGTTTCATTTTATAGATGAAGAAACTGAGGCAGCATAGAGAGGTTGTGTCTCAGGCAGGATTTGATCCCAGATTTTCAATTCCAAGTCTGGTACCCTATCCATTATGCCACACGGCTTCTATGAAGTCATGATGCCTCTTGGATGAAAATAATGGAGTTGCTCCCCACTGGGCAGAGTTCTGCTTGCTGCTTGTAACTTACATTTGTTGTCATTAACACACCCCTGGATATTTGTGGTCCTTGCTCATAAACAGGTACATATGCTGCATCATCAAAAACAAAACAATGCTCAGAGCTAGCACTGAACAGGCACACATGACATAAGGTGGCATTTCTACTTTAATTTGACAGTGACCATTAGCCCTCAGGTGCATATTTTTAAATTCTAGGCACAAACTGTCAAGGTAAGAATTGTGAACATTGCTTTTCATTCACAACAGGACACATTCCCAGAACCAAATGTTGAAGAATTTATAATTTAGAAGACCCTCAACTCTAAGTAAATGAAGCTACTTACAGTTTTCACAAAACCAAATCATAAAAAAAAAAGATCAAAAGGGGGAATTAAAGACTACAAAAGAAAAAAAAAAGAACTAATTAGTATGAAATTAGCTTTTATTTTTACCTTAAAATAAATGTGCTTAACACTTTTTCCAAAATCAAAACTGAGGAACATTTAGAAAGAGTCGGAAGCACTTTATTTTCCTTTGAAATCTAATGATGTAAACATCACATTGTAATTTCCCTCTCTAAAAATCCCTCCCCCCATGCTTATTTTATGTAAAACCATTTTTCTTCCAACTTTTTCACACTTGTCAGTTACAGGAGATCTGTTATGCCCCAGGGGGTGCATGGAACTTGAGTGGGTGGGGAATCAAATCCCCAGAGACAAACAAAACCCAGAGACTTAGGCTTGGGAAAAAAATTCTTTTCAACATATGGCCATCTGTTTATATAAAATCCTTATGGAGAAGATTTAGTGAAGTTAAGAGTTGTCTGCAACTCAGCTCTTTTGATATTTCTGAAAGGGTCATTGATATTTAAGCCTACCAGGCAGCTCAATGCTACAGCAGAACTACAGGGGTCCAGCCTAAGCACTAGGCAAGTGCTATCTGTTCACCACAGAGAGGTCTTAAAGTTGAACCTCAATTTCAGTAGATACTTCAGATTTACCTGAGCAATATCATAGACAATGTATCTGGAGTGAGAGAGTCAAGGAAATAAAGGCTTTCAATGGTTAAATACACATGATCTCATCATTACCTTGTATACTCCCAAGAAGACTGTCTCCTTCCTTCTGAACAGTGCATGTGGGGTTCCCATAGCTGCTGACCTTTTCAAAGCTCAAGATGAACCCAAGAAAGGGTTCAAAGGCCAGGGAGGCCCAAGAGTCCCAGGAAGAGCTGCACATCACCTGCACCACCCACCTTTTCTCCTCCCCACCCCTGCTTTGATCTTGGTATGGGAACCATGATCTAGAAATGGGGCCCGTCATCAACCCACAAGGAAGGCAAGCCAGTTTACCAGAAGGAGTCGGCAGCCCCAAAGGAGGCAGTTAAGTACCAGGCCAATCAACCCACAGCCACCATCTTGAGCACTACCCCAATAATTCTGATCCTGATGGAGACAGCCCTGGGAATAGCAGCAACCTCCAGGCCACCACCTCAGCAGCCACAGCTACTGAAGACCTAGAAAGAAAATTCTTGCTATGTCAAACGTCAAACATGTCAAACACCATCAATTTATATGGTTCCCAGCAGAAGTAGTAGTGAAGATGGTGCGTTAATCTACTTTATCGTTATTTCTAAGGACAACGGGACCTTTCGTTTGACTTGTAGCTGAACCCTCCTATATGTGTTGTCTCCTTCATTTGAATGTGAGATTCTTGTGAACAGGAACTGTTTCCTCTTTTTAGTTTTGATAATAATAATACAAGTAACAACTGTGGTGAGTACTTTACAAATATGAATTTGATCCTCTTGCCACTCTGGGAGTAGGTATTATCCCTATTTTTCAGCTGAGAAAATTGAGGCAAACAGGTTAAGTGACTTGCCCAATGTCACACAACTACTAAGCGTCTGAGGCTGGATTCAAACCCAGGTCTTTCCACTCCAATTTTGGTGCTTTACCTGCTGTACCACTTAAGTGCTTGTTTATCTTCAGCCTTTAGCCCAATTACTTTACGCGTAAGTGCTTAATAAATGATCTCTTTTTTTCATTCAATACACTGTCCTTTACTGTGTGATACACACCTTGAAAGCAGAATTCTTAACCTATCCCAACATAAATCTGATGGTCATCCAATGTGTCTTCTCTTGCATTTTACATGAAACACATGGAGAAGGTTGGACTAGAGGCAAGTACACATCTAAATCTTTGGACTTACAATTAAGAGCGAATATGGTGGGAAGACTTGTATATAAATCACCGTGGAATAAAGTTTAACAGAACCAGGAAAACCTGTCTCCACCATGAGAGATGGAAGAATAATGCTCCCACCACAAGCAAACAATGTGTGACTGTAATAACCAGGCTTGGCACCGGAGAAGAGGTGAGAAGATGCACTGATCTCCCTTCTCTTCAGAAGGGAAGAACCACAGGTATGGAATGGCACCCCTTCTGCCACACTTGGTTCATTTTGCCACATGGTGCTTCTTCTCTTTCCCTTTTAAATGTTGTTACAAGGGATGGATTATTGGGTGTGTGCAAGAGGAGAGTGTCACATCTGAAAAGGGAGGTGATGTAAAAACAAAAGATATCAATACAAATGTAAAAGGAAAAAATTGGGGTGGGGGGGGCAGGATGACACTATCCCTGTCCCCACCCAAAGATCCTTTGGCCAACTTTGATTTATCATTTACCTGGGCTATACACTTGAACTACTAAGCTCCTAGAACAGTTCCTGAAGTGACAGAAAAATCACATAATACACAATTGGGGGGTATGGGAACAAGCTCCAGCCATTTTGAAAAGGTGGGGTTGAACACAAAGGCCAAGAAAGGATACTCGTTATATAGGAGACAGGTGTCACTAACACCAGAAGGAACCCCAGTTCCCAAGGGAATTTCCACACCATCAAGAGTGACACTGGCTGTCGGATCGGGCGCAGTTTTGCCCAAGCCTGAAAAAAAGAGAAACTGTGGTTTAAACTGTGGTATAAACATGTAGGCCCCAGGAAGAAAATTTCCACTTTTTTCAAACACAGGCATATGATAGGGGTAAGTGTGAATTATTATTATTGTTACTATTTAAAGGCTGGTCTATCTGTTTCCCAAATAAACATTATTTTCTCATCTGCTAATTCTACTTCACATCTTTTCCCCTTTGCTCTAGACTTGGAAATGAAGCCAGCATAGTCAGGTACAAGATCATTAACTTTTACATCTCTTTAGAAACCATCACTGGTTAAGCTCCTAACATTAAACACTCTAGATTGGCCTACTGCCTACTCCCCCCCCTCCAATTCCTAGGTAGTGCCCTTCATTTAGATCCATCCCTACCAAAGTGAGAAAAAGCAGGTACCCCAGGTTCCTGGGCACAGACCAGCCATGCAGCACACTTTCTTAATGAGTTAGACACAACGTATTATTTTCTACTAAATCAAAACTCAAATTCAAAATGGCAGCTTTTACAGGCTGGTATGGACAAATAGCTTGCATTTCTCTAGCACCACAGAGATAATCATAACTAACACTTCTACAGCATTTAATGGTTTAGGAGTACCCTTCCCCCATCACCCTATTGGGGGTGGGGACGTGCAGAAGAATTATTATTATTTTTATCCTGGGTTCTGTGATTTCATTGATGGGGAATTCCTCACGTGGAAACTCCCTCCACTAATGTGAGATATGGTCTAAAGCTTTGCTTGAGCATTCATGATTAAGTGATTTGCCCAGGGTGTGTTACAAAACCAGCATGGATCAGAGGCATATTTTGAACCTGAGTCCCTGAATTTAAGGGCCAAACCCCTCTCTCCCATACACCAGGCAATTTTTACAAATGAAGAAACTGACTCAGAGAGGTGGCAGGGTACCCAGAGTCACCCAGCTATCAGAGTTAGAAGCAGGATTTGAACCTAGGTCTCCTGATCACAAGTCTACAACTCTTCTACTAGCCCAGGCACACAGATTTCAGTAACCCTAAGCTACTTACCAATCTCCCCAAGCTATGGAACGCCTAGCAATAGGATCTGGCCTCACTGGCAAAACAGAAGCCTATTGTGTGGGTGGGCCTCAGTCAGAGCCAACAGCCCATGAAATGTTACCTTTGACACTGTGCTTGCCCTTGGGTAACTTGCTGATGTGGGATGCATGCTTCAGTTCATACCTATTCAAAAGAACACATAGAAAAAGGCATTTTTCAGTCTCTCTTCAGGTACATTGGCGCACCAAATATAAGGACACAGGCTGTCCCAAAAGTCTTAGGGCAGTTTTCAACCATTAAAGAGCTTACAGCTGCCTTAAGCTTATCCTGCCTTAGTAACCTTAACAAAATATGGGGACAATGTGGCCAGTTTGTTTAAAACAGGACAACTGCAGCAAAACTTGAAACTGGAAACACTGCTTATTCCACCCCCCTTAATTTAATTCAATAGTACTGATTAAATATGCCAAGTACTGTGCTATCAAGGACAAAAGAGAACAGCCCCTGGCTTCAAGGAGTTTCCATTCTAAGAGAGGTTAAGTTTCACCTTCCAGGCCAGAAGCAAACCTCAGCAGGGATTCCTACCACCTCCCCACCCTCAACTTTCTAGCTTTCCCTTAAGTGTGGTCCTTTGCATCAGAATATAAACTGCTTGAGGGCAAAGACTGTCTTTTGGCCGCTATCCCAGTAGTAAGTGCTTATGGGTCTGTTTGTTAAGAAAGGTTCTCTGGTTTGGAATAAATGATGGGAAATTTCTATAGTCTTTACCTATATGACAACAGCAACTTAAAAGAATTTTTTCTCCAACAATAAGCCCACCTAGTCTCAATGGCCCCAAATCAAAGTTACTTACATGTTTCCAAGAGCAACTTCTCCCAGGAGGATTAATCCTATTGGGTCTCCCTGTGATGTGTGGCAGTAATTGGCACTCTTGGAAACCATGTCAGCAAAATAGATTCCTTTACCAAACATGTAGCCAGTCTGTAAGGGTGGAAACCAAACAAAGATTTGAGAGACTATTTTGTACATAACAAGGTACCATACAGAACACAAATGATAAAACAAAAGCAAATCATAAGTAAGCTGAAAGCTTCTCAATGGAGTGCAGACTACAGGCCAATGATATAGCAATTTTGATTTAAAGGTGCTGGGTATAGTCTAAATTTGTACTGCTGACCCTACAGTGACCTGCAGGTCTCATTAACCATTCTGTACTCAACTGAATGGGGGTGGGGTCAAGAATTAGTTCTGGTCAGAGGTCACAGCCTCAGTGGGTATGTCCATAGGGCAACCAGTAGGTCAGGAATCTGTGAAGAAAAGCTAACGGATATTATGGATATTCAAGCTTGGGAAAGGGGATACTAATAGAAGCACAGGAAGGGGAGAGTCATGAGTTTGCTTCATCTAGACCAGTGGTTCTCAAAGTGTGGTCTGGGAGGTGGAAACTATTTTCATAATAATATAGCATTTATTAATAGATAACTATTAGATAGATACCTCCTGTAACTAACTGTCATTTCGAAAAGTTCTTTAAAGATATGAAGTCATTCTGAGACCAAAATGTTTGATAACCGCTTATCGAGACAGTAGTATAGCAGAAAGGATGCGGGATGTGACATTAACAGACAAGACTGAAGAAAGAATGTAGAGCCCGGAGCTCTTTGATTCCTGTTTCTCCTATGTCCCAACAATGTGTCACCTCGGGCAAGTCAGTGTAGTTAAACTTGCTGGGCCAGTTTTGTCAACTGTAAAATGACAAAGGTAGGACCAGACAGCCTCTAAGATCCTCCCCAACTCTAAATCTATGTTCCTAGCTGTGTTACTCCATGTTAGACTTATCTATAAAACGAAGGCAATCATACCATCTCATAGACTAGTGAGGAAGGTGCTCTGTAAATCACAGGGGCACTAAATAAACTTAAAGGACTGCCACACAGAAAAGGGACTGGATTTATTTTGTATTATTCCAGAGGCAACACCAGGACCCAGGGGAAGACAGATTTGGGTTCAATATAAATAGGAAAAATCATTAAGACTTGTTTAAAATGGAATGACACGCCCTGTTAAAAGGTGAGCTCCTTTTCACTGGACATGTTCAAGCAGAGGCTAGATAAACGTCTGTTAGATTACAGGATGGATTCTTGCACTGAAGGGATGCCCTGGCCACTATTTTCATATCTGTCCCCTCCCACTTTGAGCCAACTACTTGAGCTTTCTTTCAAACAAGGTCTCCTCCCTCTCTCACTGGGAGGTTCACTCGAAGGTACCTAAGGAGAAAAATGCAGCTGTGTACAACCTCTCCTACATACCACAGGGGCTTCAGGTGGGGCGATTCGAAGACCCTGAGAGAGTATCCCGGCAAAGTTGGTGGCCCTGGACCCATGCCACAGCAGCCGCCGGTTATGAAGCTGCTTGAAGGGCTTGTAGCGTTGGCTTTCCCCTTCACGCTCAATCTTGAAGATCTAAAAGCAGTATTTAACAAGAGAGAAAGGGATGAAATCCTGGCTGGTCACTCACTACTCAAGGAATGAAATGAACTTTTAGGAGCCAGGCTACTTCAAAAGCAAAGATCTCTCTTGGCTCTCTCCTTTTTCCCAAATCCAAAACAAAACACAAATTTTGTAGAGCCACTAAGAGAAACTTTTCTGTTTGCTGGACAAGAAGCTGTAGTAGTTTTCCCTCTGGAAGTCTTAAAATCCTTCCCAGAGATAACAGATGATCTCAAGTTCAAAGTCTACAAATTTCTACTATTTGTACAGTTACTTTCTAAACTTCTCACTTTTCTTCAGAGACTTGTTATTCAATGATAGAAAATAAAGAGAAAAAGTAGTTTTAAAAAAAGAAACACTGTTTTAGCTTTTTGATTAACTCTCTTGGTTTTGAATGGGGTGCCCAAATTTTTAATTTGAGAAAAAGCAAAATAAAAGGGTACTTTAAAACAAGCCCAATTTCTGTTCAACTTTAAAGATGGGCCATTTCCTAAAAATGCTGTTGGGTACAATATACTGTTCTGTCCCACCTGGGGGCTGAGCAAAGGAAGAAGTAGGATGGTTTCTTACATCAATAATTTCCAAGTCGTAGGCATTGTGAGTAGTAGCGTGTGTGTTCTTAACATACTGCCTGATGATGTCAGCTTCTTCTGAGTTCTGGTCAACCACCTGGAAGAGACTCACTGAATGAAGTGAAGGAAGGAACCCACCCACCCATTTAGGCCCAGGGCTGGTCAGAAACCTGATCAAAACAAGCTTAGAACAGTACTTCCTTGGGAAGTAGGCAAGTTTATTGCCCGGGGGGGTGGGGTGCAATGGGTGAAAAGGCACTGGCCGAGTAGTCTGGATTGCTAGGTTCTAGTCCAGCCCTGACACCCTAAGGATGTAATACCATCACGGCTCATTCCTCTTAGAAGAGTCCTGTGAAGAGGGCAGTACTACAGCTCAGTGTACGGACAAGAAAGATAATGCACAGGTCACGTTACTCGGTTCAAGGTCACAGCAAGTTTGGATTGGAGTAAAGATCAGAAATGAGCTCAGAGGGTCCCAGATTAAGAGCAGGAAGGGATCTCAGAAGCCACCGAGTTCAATTTCCTTCTTTTCAGACACAGAGATTGAAGCTCAATGAGCTTTAGTGACTTGCTCAATGTCACAGAGGTAATAAGTAGGAGGGATGTGAGACTGGAACCCAGGTCCTGACCAATGGCCAATGGTCTTTCTGGCTCTGTTTATAGCCTACCTAGTGCTGAATCACATGTCACTTTTAAGATTGTCTATACCTGCCATTTTATTTTTCAAAGAAAGAATGCTTTCAACTGGCAGGTTTGCTATACTTGCCATCTGAGGTGATAGAAGAAGCCACCAGATTTCCAAGGACATTTTTTCCCAGAGTTCTTAAAACTAGATGCAGGTATATGTCTTTTAGAAGTTAATCCACATCCAGACATCATGGACTGCTACAGCTAAGCTGAAATGAGTTAAGCCAATCATGTGCCCACAATAAATTCAGCACCAACACAGTGAGAGTGGGGCTGCCACACTACCAGGGGATGGTGTGGGTCAACCCTGGTCGGAGATGGAGGCAGTTAAATCTACTTATCCGCAGTGCCTCTGGGGTCCTAAGTATCTGTGGCAGGAAGATAGGGAGACCAAATTAAAAAAAAAAGACAAAAAGACAAAAAGACTTAAAACTGTTACTCTGGACCAAATAAAGCAAAAAACTCCCTTGAAATAGCTAGCACCTTAAAGATCCCTCTAAATCAGGAAATTCTGGGGCTCATGGGTCCCTTTGATAGTCTGGTGAAGCTTATGGACCCTTTCTCAAAATAATGTTTTTATTAAATAAACTAAATGAAGGAAATGCTAAGTTTCCTTTAGAAGTTAGTGAAAATATAGACATTTCCCCCTCCCCCCCAAGTTCACAAACCCCATGAAATCTATTCACGGACCTGGACTCCAGGTTACTCTAGGTTAATTATGGCTTGGGAGCTGAATCTGTAAAGAGAAACTATTTCTTCAACTGCTGAGACAGGTTAGGTTATGATACAGTCAAATGCCCAGTCCCTTTAGCAAAAGAAAGGGATACCTGTTACCTTAATATCAGTTTTAAGCTTCTCATAGTTAACATCAATGGGATCCTTGCTGCCATCTTCAGACCCGCCACGGAGTAGACTATAGGCCACCTCAATGTCCAGTAGGTTGTCTAGCATCTCTACTTTGGCCTGGAGAATCAAAAATGGGTCAGATGCTGAGTTTCCATCCAAACCTTGATAGGTGTGAAGGATAACTTATACGGCCTGACCTTGTCCTGCATGGTTAACAGTACGCTACAATTCCCCAAGGAAACATGCCGCATGCCTCAAGTTGATGGTATAAGAAGATGGGGAAGGAGAAGAACTTAAAAAAAAAAAAAGGGGTCACCACTTACATGGAACTAATTCTGGTCAATCAAGTCAGTCAGCAAGTACTAACTTACTTGCAGCTTACTCTGTGCCAGGCACTGTGCTAAGTGCTAGGGATACAAAGAAGGGTGAAAACAGTTCTTGCCTTCCAGAGGCTTATATTCTAAGGGGGGGGGGGGATAGCAGGCATATAGATAGGTATATATAAGGTTTATACAGAGTGGACAGAAAGTAATCTCAGAAGAGAATGTACTAACAGCTGGGGAGACCAATGAGATTGGAGTTAAATCTGATGAAAGCAAGGGAAGCTAAGAGGCAGAGCATTTGCAGAGCGGGGCACAGCCAAATGCAAAGGCATGGAGATGGGAAATAAGAATCTCATATGCAAAAAATGTTAAGCAGGCCAGCGTTGATGGACTGTAACATGTATTAAGAGAATAAAGGGGTAAGATAAAAGGTAGGAATAGCCAGATTATGAAGGGCTTGAGATGAGATGCCAAACGAGTTTTTCTATTTGATCCTGGAACAGGGAGTCACTGGGGTTTATTTAGTATGGATGTGTGTGACACGGTCAGATCCAGGCATTAATAAAATCATTTTGGCATCTGAGAGGTGAATAGATTGAAGAGGAGAGAGTTGAGGCAGGGAGAACAATCAGAAGGTGATTTCAACAAGCTCCTTGCAATTCCTGGCACACAGTAGGCACTTAAGGCTTTGCTCAGAGACTGGCACACAGTAGATGCTTAATAAATGCTTGCTAATTGGCTAGCCTTCTACTTGGAGGCAATGTTTTCCACATTATTGCTAGGCTAAAGAGATGGAGGAAGAAAGAAACATCTTTTCTCCTACTTGTGATTTCTGGTCTCCAGTGGATATGATTCATTCACATGCCCTATACCCAAGATATACTGCTTTTTTGGAAGATCAGTCTTGGAAGGCAAGAGAGCGAGACAAGCTCAACTCTCCCTTCAGCCAATTCTTTATGAGTAGGTGGAGTCTGATGTGCCAATAAGTAACTCCATCTACATCTTACTTCAGAAAGCATTTATCTAAGTGCTAAGACGTATCTGCAATGATACTTGAGAAGAAGTGATGGGTGGTGGGAGGCAGGGGAGGAGGGTGCCAAGGACTATGGGTTGGCAGCCTTCTCCAGCCTCCCTGCCCAGGAGTTCTCTTCCTTACCTGCACACAATCAATGTTGTTCAGGAGTGGGGGCTTCTTCATTCCAAAGTCATGGGGAATCAGGGTATAGAAGCGATTGGAGAGGTCCAGAATCTGAGAGTCGCTGCCACCCTGGGACACCACCTGCAGGAGAAGATATCAGAATGGGAGGTAACACATAGTTAAGAATGAGAAAGAGGAAGGGAGGTGATTATTAAGCACCCTCTGCTATATTTCTCTACCTCCCTGCTTGGAAGAATACAACATAAAAATATATTACTCCAGATGGGTCTAAGTGGAGGGCATGATGATTATGGAAAGTAGTTAGATTCTATGCAGAAACTAACTTTCCATGTATTGTATTACTGAGGACATTTGGGTTGTTTTTAGAACCAGTACTCAAGAAAGGAATTAACAGTACTATTAATGAATATGGAGGACTGGACATTTTTGTAAAAGTTGTGTCTGAAAGAAAAAAAGAATTAACAGCCAAATCCACTGCTCTCACATGCCCAGAAGGTACATTTTAAATGGCTTCTATTCAGTCTCTTCCTATCTTCTCACTCAGGGAATTGGTTGTCTAAAACAAGCCTTGTATTAATTACACTTGCAACCTGGCCCTCCTTTGACAGAGATCTGTTTGGTGGAATGTGTACCAACGTGTTCAATAAGTCTAGCTAAATGAATAAAAGCTGGGTCACCAGGGTGAGAACTGGGGGAAGAGACCCTCTGGCAGCCAAAGGTTCAGACCCCCAATGGGAAGACAGCACTATCCCTAGCATCAAGGAAAGGTACCATTGAGAGGAAACACTCTATCTCCAGTCTAAACACTAACTTGCAGGGAATCCTCTCCACCGATTACCAGAATCTTATCTCCCTAAAACGTCCCTGCTCTTTCCTGGGGCTGGATCCACTGAGATGGGCATAGATTCTCCTTTACAACTGTAAGAAAAAAAACCTATGCGTGGCCTGCTCACAACAGGAACCTGAGAGGAGATAAATTTTCCACATAGAGTTTGTGATCTAACTGCAAGCTGTATTTTCCACCTTTAGTTCAGCTCAATTCAATAGCCACCTACTAAGAACTTACCACATGCAAGGCACTGAGATACAAAGACAAAAAAATTAAAACAATGCCTGCCCTCAAGGAACTTCAGTTCTCCTGGAACATATAAAATGTACAGATAACTAAACATCAGGTAATTTAAAGGAGGAGAGAGAGCAGTAACAACTCGGGAGATCTGAAATTGATCCTTGAAGGAAAAGCAAAGTTCCAAGAAATAAAGAGTGAATTTGTTCTTTCTGAGGAATTAAGGAGTGAGGGGTAGTGGGTGGGAGAGAATGGAGACAGCTTGTGTGAATGCAGAGGTAGAAGAGGGAATGTCACATTCATTAAGAAGCCAGTAAGTAGTTCTGTTCGGCTGAATGCAGAGAGCATGAAGGCGGAGTAATATTTAGTTAAGTCTGGAATAGTAGGTGGGAGTCAGACTGTCACGGGTCTTAAATGCTAAACTGAGGGGAAGAACTAAATGTACTAAATTTTTGGAGCAGGGGGAGTGATATGGTCAGCTCTGTGTTTTAGGGATATATTATCTAGGATGTACTGAAGATGGACCAGAGAGGGGAGGGACTGGCATTATTACAGGAGACCAGGGGTGATGACGGCCTGAGCTAGGGGGGTTGAGTGAAATATGAGCAATGTAGACATGGTGGGAGGGAACAGATGAGTCACGGATGACTGTGGATACAAACTAGAAGGTAGTTGTGCCCTTAACAGAAACTGGGAAGTCTAGAAGAGGGGTAAGTTTAAGAGGTAAGATCATCAGTTGGCCTTGACAAGAAGGGACATCTTTTCCTCAGAGGCTTCCACAAAGGAGAAGAGAATGCGTGACTATATAGGAGAGTTTAAGATGCAGAACAGGAGGAATGCATGATGGATGGTAGCCATTTCTCACTAAAGTAGAAGGCAAGATCATAAACTGAGAGAGGGTGGGGTAGGCTGAGGAGAGAAAAGCTCTGGAATGATTTCGAATGGTGACAGAACGTCAAGAGAGGAAAATAAAAGGGCTTCTGAGTAGCCGTGAGAGCCTGGTTGAGATTAGTTAACATAAATTTGTAAATGATCCAGTTGGCATGGTTATGTGATTCCCTCCAATGGTATTTGATAGCACAGGAGTAGGAATAGGGTGGATGGCAACAGGGATCTAGGGCTGAGGATGGGAAGGACAAGGGAGAAAGGAATCCAAGAGTATAGACAAAGGCACAGTTGAACAGGCTAACTCTCAGGTCAAGCCTATGATGGGAGGTCTTCATTTTTATGGGCTGAGAAAATGAAAATCTCCAGAAAGTTTTTAACTTAAAAAAAAAAAAAAAAGGTTTACCAAATTTCTTAGGATTACCTTTCCTTTCCCTTGAATTTCATCCTAACAAACTCTCTTGAGATAAATTAACTGAGAAGATTGCTAAAAAGTTACTTACTACTCCCTTCCTGCTCCAAATTAAAGCCTGACTTCTATAAGGATTTGGCTCAACTGAAACCTTGAGTGACTAATAAAATGTTTCCTATGTCTTGGAGAAGTGAAAATGAATGAAAGGGGGAGAGGGAGTGTAGTGGTATGTGATGGTAACATGCTTCATGCTTACCTGCTGGACCTCGCTGAGGATTGAATATGCATTTTGGATCTGCCTCTTGCTCAGCTTTCCCAGTGGCATCTTCTGAAGGTCAATCTGATGAGACATTCACTCCATTAAAAGTGGGTTCCCTAAAATGCTAGGGAATAATACCAATAACTCTTAAGTGACACACCTCTGAGTTGAATTTCTAGTTGGAATGGAGATATAGATACTAAGACCCATATGTCTGACAGGATGTCTACCACCAGAAACAAAGAATATGGCCATAAACGCAATGCGTCAAATTTACAGAACTAGTCCTAAGGACTTCTGTAAAAAAAGGATATTGCTATTCATCATTTGCTTTAGGGGCTACTAAAAGTCTCCAGGGTGTCTGAAAAAAGTTACGATCATTGGAAAAGGACATAGAATAATTTTCATCAAATGTTAAATGTGGAGTCAACTAAATTGTGGCTCTTTCCTCAATGCCTCTGGAAGAAACCTGGTATTGAGGTTTTGTTTTACTTTTTAAATTGAGTTCGCCCTTCAAAATTGAGAAGCAATTATTTCACCCAGCTGTTATCTCTACCTCCTCCCCAATGAGAAGGAAAAACAAAACCACTGTCTTGATTTTTCTTGCAAAGTCAAGAAAAACAAATGTCTTATCCTGTAACTTGAGCCCGTAATTCTCTGCCAGAAGGTGGGTAATATGCATCTTTATCACTAAAATGGGGGAGATCTTAGAGCATGGTCAAGTCTGTGTGGATTAGCCTCTGTATGGTATAACTTCAAATCTATTTTACAGTCAGATACTATGGCTATAAGGTCAGAATTATGATCACAGAACTTAAAGAGTCTGAAGGTAGCTAAGATGTAGATTTAATATATTATTTTACATTCTAATTTTACAGGTGAGGAAACTGAGGTGCAGAGATGATCCAAAATCACATAGCTATGTGATCCAATGGCAATGTCAAGCATCCAATGAGAGGCACAGGCTGTCCGGGAAACCCCAGGAGAAGAGAGATGCTGCTCAGTTTCTACCTTGAAGCAAGGACAGACTCCTTTCTACTTGAGGGGAAAGGGTGGGAGCCAGGAAGAGAGCAATTCCTCTAACAAAAGTGACACTTTCAGTGCCATCTTGTAAATACCAGTCTCAATAAGATGACACACAAATCAGTTCAGTGTACTGGGAAGACATATCACTAAAGAAATTAAAGCCACCTTTTCTATTCAGTTGGCCTAAACTGCATTTTTTTTGGATGGGGGAAGGAAACAAATGTGTGATTGGCTATTCTCAAAGATGATCTAATCTGCAATTTAGACTTGTGATTCTCTTTAATAGCAAATAGACTAAGCACTTCCCCCATACAAACTGATCCATAGAAAGAGTAATGTTTTATTTCTGAAAGAAAAGAAAAAGGATGGGAGGGGACAGGGAAGGGAAATACGGAAAGAAGGAGAGAGAGATGGGGTAAAAAGGGAAGAAAGGGAATGAGGAACTCAGGTATGTCTCCAAGCAGCTTAAAACATCAGTCATCAATATAGTTTCATATTAAAACTCTGTGGGGAAATACATTAGCCTACACAGAAAAAGGATTCATAGTTACTGTCCACAGTAACTGTCCATAGGCAAGGAAAACTCCATTTTGCTTCAGGCTCTTTATCTAAAATGAAGGAATAACCAGCTTACTAATACAGGACTGAGTATGGACCTTGATTTCAGTGTAGAGGTAATTTCCAGACGAGGAAGCTCCCTTCAGCAAAACTTTCCCTTACAGCGTTAGAACTGCCCCATACACTAGGAGGGAAAGTGACCAATAAGGACTGGAGGCAGGCCGTGAACCCAGGTAAAGTCCCATCTTCTGTCCACTACTCCGGGCAGCCCGTTATACCATCCAACATTGTCAACAAACAGGCTGGCCAAAGTTAACAATATGCAACAACCTCGAATTCCACCATGGCCTTTTTCATGCTCTCCACGTCAAAGATCATCTTGATGAGGTTCTGAACTGGTTTGGGGAGTTTCGACTTGGTGCCCGCACTGACAGTCAGCTTCTTCACAGCCTCTTCATCCTGGGGCGGGGGGGGGGGGGGGGGGGGGAGGAATCAGATAAGAAAGCAGGGGAGGAAACAGGCCTCAATGCTTTGGGAACAGCAAACCAATAACATCTATCTACACTGGCAAAAATAATCCTGGCCTTCAAGGACATTATATTCTAATATTTACACTGTAATGATCACTATAGGTTTTGGACAAATGATTAAGGAGCAAGGAGAGAAAGGTCTAAGAAGGTCCTAATGGTACTGACCTGCAATTCTCAAGTGGCTTTCCCCCCATTCATCAGACCTTCAATTCTATTATTGTAGGGACCCCATGCCCCAATCAGGGTCATAGTAAGGAGCAACTGCACCAGTAGTTTGAAAAGTTTCAGAGTATTCATTGCTTGGAGGTGCTGAGAGGCTTTGTCCAAGCTCACATGGCCAAAAGAAAGAGTTTTTAATGAATGATTTAAAAAAGACAAGCATATTAAAAAAAAAACCAAAAACAAAAAGCCCTTAAGAAATACTAAGAGCTCGCCAGTAGAAATGGAGAGGTACAGAAGAATATTCAATCTTCAAACACTCTATTAAGGGAGAGACCCAAAACATCAATTTAAGATTTTCTTTCCTCTCTTTTTGGAAAGCAAGAGAACAAAAGCACTTTTAAGGCCTTGTGAACCAGGGATCGGCATTAGATTTAATTTATGACTCACAGCTAAGTCAGGGAATCTGGCAGACAGACTCCTTAGTTCTCTATGTGGACAGTGAACTGGGAAGCTGCTTTCTTCTAATTTGTAAAATGGGGTGGGCTATGCCTCATCGCCCACTTTGTTAGGAATGTAAGTCTATCCAATGATTTATTAAAGTATTACATTCTTGTCTTGGCTTTCCCTCCCATGTCTCTTCCTATAAAACTTTAAAGCAAAGACCTTCCTTCACTAGTTGGAGGAAGGGCATATTATTTCTGATGGAAGAGTGTTAGATGATTACCTGCCCATAGTCAATCTCCAGGGGGTAGAACTTCTTGGGATATTTAGTGAAGTTGCTGGAATGCCAGGAGTTGCCAGTTTTCTCCTCATATAACTTCAAAAAATGATCAATGGCATCTTCCCTGGATGACATCTGTTCTAGTTTATTGCTGCCAATCACAGTGCCCACTCGGCCCCAAGATCTAAATATCCAGTACCTGGAGTGAGGGGCAGGGAGAGACAAAAACAGTCAAAAGGCCTGAAATTTAGTTGCATGTACTTCTATGGAGAGGAGAAGACTTTTCAAAGAAACTTTAATACTAAACAGCAGCAACAACAAAAAACCCAAGGACAATTAAAAGTTTAGGAAAATTCACAAGCTCTTTACTCCCCCTAAAATGCTCTATCCAAGGTCAGCAGTAAGCTGTGTTTAGTGTGGGCTGCCAGCCTGAAGAGAGCATAAGGGAGTTAAATTTCCATTTGTTATCAGGATGGCCTAAGGCCTTCTAAGAAATGTCATTCTTGACCACTAGGAGAGCTCTCTCATCAACCCCACCCTAGAGAAGCCTGTGTCATCCCTGCTACCCGCCCTTCTACACAGGCACAGATACAGATACAACCTACCACCAAACAACAAAACTGAGGAAGCAAAGTTAGACTGTTGAATCTGAGGCACATGAGTACAGTTTGCTCCTGGCCCCCAACAGTTGTACTTGGGACTTGTTAACTCTTGTCCCTTCTGGCCCATGGATCTTCCTTATGATTCACAACTGGAGGACAGAAAACACTCCTATCCTCTTAAGAAGGGATTATTTTGGTTACAGAAACCATTCATGGAGATGGTGTGGAACATTACATTTGGGGGCAGAAGACCTAGGCTCATCCCTGAGCTGTGCAACCTATCAAGCAGGATGAGCTCATCATTTTTATTTCTTTTTTACTTTTTTAAAAAGTTTTTTTTTTTGCAATTACATGTAAGAAAAGTTTTCAACATTAAATTTTATACGATATTGAGTTCCAAGCTTTTTTCTCCCTCCCTCCTTCCCCAAGACGGCAAATAATCTGATATTGGCCATCCATGTACAATCATATTAAACATAATTCCACATGAGTAATTTTGTGAAAGGGAAAAACCAAGAGAAAGAAAAAACAAAAACAAGGTGAAAATAGTATGCTTCGATCTGCATTCAGACTCCGTAGTTCCTTCTCTGGATGTGGACAGCATTTTCCATCATGAGTCTTTTGGAGTTTTTTAGATCCTTACACTGCTGAAAAGAATAAGTCTATCAACGTTGGTCATTGCACAATGTGGCTGCTACTGTGTACAATATTCTCCTGTTTCTGCTCACTTCACTCAGCATCAGTTCATGTAAGTCCTTCCAGGTTTGTCCGAAATCTGTCTGCTCATTATTTCTTAAAGCACAATAGTATTCCTTCACATTCATACACCACAACTTGTTCAGCCATTCCCAAATTGATGGGCAACCCCTCAATTTCCAATTCCCAGCCACCACGAAAAGAGCTGCTATAAATATTTTTGTACACACAGGTCCTTTTCCCTTTTTTATGATCTCTTTGGGATACAGACCTAGTAATAGTATTGCCAGATCAAATGGTATGCACAAATTTATAGCTCTTTGGCCATAGTTCCAAATTACTGAGCCCATCATTTCAACACTGACATCACTCTGGTGATGGTATAAAAGAAAGAACACCATCTTCAGAGAATCTAATCTACAGTGACCCAGAAGGTAAAGGAGACAAAGTGAGTTTAGGCTATGGAATATTAACCAACAATGATTACTGAAAAAAAAAAAATCACAGGAGATTTCATCCAAGAAATGTAAGATTGGAAAAGGAAGTGGGACAACCATGCAGTGAGAGGTGCCACAGTGGATAAAGGACTGAGCCTGGAGTCAAGAGGACCTGAATTCAAATTTGGCCTTGGACTCTTAATAGCTATGGGACCTTGGGCAAGTCACTTAACCCAATCTGCCTCAGTTTCTGCATTTGTAAAATGGGGATGAAAATAGCACCTACCTTTCAGGGTCGTTGTGTGAGGATGAAGTGAAGTTAATACTTATAAAGCAAAAGCTTTGCAAGCCTTAAGCGTTGTATAAATGCTGGTTATAATTATTAAATGGATAAAATATGTAGAGGAAGACCTCCAGAAATGTGGGAGAGGTCCTCTTTGGAGGATTCATGCACAAGAACTCCACAGGATAACAAGGTTAAGTTGAATGAAGTGTAGATGTTTAATAAGATGAATGAAGTGTAGATGTTTAGCTAGTAAAGCAATCAGGAAGGGAAAAACAGATGCCTTCAAGTTTTTGAAGCTCTGTCATATGGAAAAGGAATCACAGTTGTTCTCCTTGGGCCCAGGGGGCAGAACTAGGAACAAAGAACAGATGTTTCAGAAAGGAATGTTCAGGCTTGACAGAAGGAAAAACTTCCTAACTGTTAAGAATTGCCTCCAAACTGAGTAGGTTCCCTTTCACTGGAGGTCTTCAAGTGAAGAGGAGGCCAGAGGACCACTTCTTTGAGGACACTGTAGAAGGCCTCTTGGTTCAGGTGGAGGCCTCTGAAGGCGCTTCCAACTCTGATTCTGTTTCTGTGAAACATTCACTGAACCCAGCACTCCAAAAACTGCTCTAACCCATGCCCCATCCTGCCCCAAGAACCCACCTGATTTCTCGATCATCCTCCAGGAGCTGCAGCTTATAATACGAGTTGGTGCCTTTAACAATGTCCACAAGGCCAAGGGTGGCACTGAAGATTTTTCCATTTTTTTCAAGTACGTGAGCTGAGTCCTCGAGCCCTGATCATAGAGACAAAGTATACAATTACCCAGAGAACATAAAAGTGACTTGCCAGGGCCACAGAAGTGGTAAATGGGAGAGCCAGAATGTGAATCCAGTTCCTTTGGATTCCAGAGGGAGAATCCTAGGCAGGACACTCTAAAGGGCTAACATGCTGACTAAATTCAATTATACCAAATTACTTCAATATCTATCCTATATGCTTACTGAGGGGTGGGAGGAGGAAAACAAAGACAATGTTAGATAACCACATATTCACAAGAGTAAGTAATTTCTCACGCAATCTTTTTAGATTTTCCCTTTGTCAAACACTACATCAAAACCCTTTAAGACTGCTCTGCTGTCCTCTAAGTTTCACTCACCAGAATCAGGATCCACAGCTGCTCCACCTTTCAGTGTTAATTTCATTTTCTTTTCTGATTTGTTGGTCCCTGCAAAGGAGAAACAGAAAGGTAATAAGTGAGGGGCTGCTTTAGGAAAAGGAAGTGCCTGATCCCTCTCCGACCTTATTAAAAAAAAAATGAGCTGCAGTATCATTAACGTGAAAACAAATTCCTGAGAAGGATGCGGATAAGCCGGACAGTGTCCACAGGAGAGCAACCAAGATTGTGAAGGGACTGGAACTGGACTGTAGGAGGCGCTAGACATGAGCAGGCTGGAGGAAAGGACATCAGGCTTCAGACTTGCCCTATTTGGCCACAAAGGGCAGACAGTACAGTGGCAAATTCAGACCTCGTGCCACTTTTTTTTAAATTAATTGATTTAATTTTAGTTTTCAACATTCACTTCCACAAGATTTTGAATTCCAAATTTTCTCCCATCTCTCCCCTCCCCCCACCCAAGATGGTGTACATTCTGAACACCCCTTCCCCTGATCTGCCCTCCATTCTATCACCCACCCCTTTCTATTTTCCTATAGGGCAGGACAGATTTCTATACCTCATTGCCTGTATATATTTCCCAGCTGCATGTGAAAACACTTTTTAACTTTTGTTTTTCAAACTTTGGGTTCCAAATTCTCTCCCTTCTTCCCTGCCCACCCACCCTCGTTGAGAAGGCAAGCAACTTGATATAGGTTAATACATGTGTAGTCATGCAAAACACTTCCATAACAGGCATGTTGTGAAAAACTATTTCCCTTTATCCTATCCTGCTCTAGGTTTACTCTATTCTTTCCTTTGACCCTGTCCCTCCTCAAAAGTGTTTGCTTCTGATTTTCACCTCCCCCAATCTGCCTTCCCTTCCTATCACCTCTCCCTTATGCCCTCCCCCCTATTTTCCTGTAGGGTAAGACAGCTGAGTGTGTAGGTTATTCCCTCCTTAAACCAAATTCAATGACAGTAAGATTCAGCCATTCCCTCTCACCCCACCCCCCTCCACAGTAAAAGCCTTTTCTTCTCTCTTTTATGTGAGATAATTTACCCCATTCTACCTGTCCCTTTCTCCTTCTCCCTGTACAATCCTCTCTCACCCCTTAAATTTTTTTTTTTAGTTCTGATGCCACTTTCTAACAATGAAAGTCACCCCAAAGCAGAGTGGCGGTGAATTCTTACTCCTTGGAGGTCTTCAAGAGACTGGTCAACCACTTGTTGGGTATGTTGTAGGGGGGATACCTTTCTAGTATGGGCTGGACTGTACGGCTGCTGAGGAACCTTCCAACTCTCCAATTACATGATGATAGATCGCTACCTGACCCAGCTGGGTGGCACTAGGCCAAGTCTAAGAAAACCCTGTAATTGTGTGCATAAATTGAGAAGCCAGTAGAGCGGCCCAGCTGCCAGTGTAGGTGCAGGACCCTGAGGAAGCCTCTCTCTGAACTCACCTTCCTCTTCCTTGACTTGACCCTTGCTCTTCTTGGAAGAAGAGACACCTGACTTCTTCCCTCCAACAGGTTCTTTCTTCACTTCAGCGCCCCAGGAGGACAAGGTGTGCAGACAGAGCAGCTCCTGGAGGCTCTTGCCGGAAGCAGAGACATCTTGGAGGAAATCCTCCGAAACCACGCGCACATTGGCTTCTTTGACCTCTTCCATCTTCTTATTCATCTTCTCAACCTCCTCTGTTCAAACAGATGAGAAGCTAGTTGAGATCAAAATTCTGAGGCCACTTAACCTGTGGGTCTTCACTCACCTGGGCTCACTACCTCTCTATTCTTTAGGTAACAATTAAAAAAGTAACAATTAAAGTAACAATTTCAAGGGGACAATGTGAGGAGGGGAGAGGATTCTTCTCGCCCAGGGAACCCCGATGCTGTTGAGCAACATCACAGGGCCTTGACTATCAGGCCCTGAAGATGGAGAAAGGTGAGGCCTGCCTCTTTGTTCTGTAATTGTTTCATGCACCTTAGTTTCAGTTTTCTAATTAGACTGTCAGCTCTCTAAAAGTAGGACCAAGGCTCACTTTTCCTGCAGAACCTAGCTAGCCCTGTGTGGCCCAGAATGGTGTACCATAAACACAATGCTTTGGTAAAAGCTCCCTCTTCTCAAGACCAGGGTTCCACGGGCTCTAAAGATACAAGTAGAGTCACACAGACAAACTCACTTTTTGTACTAATGCAGAGGGAAGCTTTGTTAGCTGTCCCTGTCAGCTTCCCCCCAAGTTCTTCTATTGCAGCTTTTATTTCATCCTTGTTTCTGGAGAGCTTCCCCAGAGTCAGAATCTTCATGCTGGACAATGGCTTGTCTATGACGGAAAGAAACACAACTATTAAGCAGAGATGACACCACAACTGCTCGGGGGAGTCAGACTGGGGGTGAGGAATGGGAGAGAAACCAGACACTACGGAAAACAGGGGGAGCCTGGCACTGAACTAGACTGGTTACCAACCCAGCTTTGTGCAGGCCACAAACACTACCCCCTACAGCAGAGCTAAGAGTCTGGGGAATGAAAAGATTCCAATTGAAAAGAGTTAAGTTACAGTAAGAAAACAGATGCTGCCTGTTTAAGGGATCCCCAGCTCTGAGAAGCACAAACAGAGAAAAGGGCCAGAGAGCAGCCACGGAGACTTGGGCTTCCAGGTTCTATTCCAGGCTCCCTGCTGGGGGGAGGGGGTGTGTGGTGAGAAGGTGGGGGAGAGGCACAGCAGGAGGACGAGGGGAGATTTGGTACAGGCTGGGATAGCGGTGTCTTGCTAAAAGGAGATTAAGTACTTCTGGAATTGGCAACACTAGTGTCCAGGGAAAAATCATTAATAATGATGAAGAAGATGGTAATAGAAAGAACAACCAGCACTTGCGTAGTGCTTTACGATTTGCAAAGCACTTTCAAAAACATCATCACACTATGGAGGCAGGCCCAGTCAGATAAGCTCCACCAACACTGTGCTCTAATCAACCAGAGACAAACCCCCAATATCCACCAAGTGGACAAAGCAGCTGTCAATCTAGGAAGAAATGGCTCCACTTGACCCCTCCTGGCAGGGTGGGGAGAAAGGAAGGGCCAGATTGGTCTTCTAATCACTGCCAATGTTCCTGGAGTCTCTTGTCAACACCAATAAATAACCAAACTTGGCCATGTCAGCTTTTGCTTCCACCAAAAGAATCCCTGGGGCCCAGAAGACCCTCCCTGATGAAAACTCCAAGGGTAGCACAGTACCCCGTTTTTCTGAAAAGGTCAGCAGGATGCTTTGGACTCAAAACTACATAAGCCAAAGGCCTCAGGAGGCACCACAGGGTCTCCAGAATGCAACAACCAATCAACAAGCACTTATTAAACTCCTGATATGTGCACAAAGAGAAAACAAAGAAAAATGAAAGTTACTGCCCTCATGGGGCTTACATTCTATCTGAAGGACAATAAAAAAATCTTCCCATGGTCTTCTGATACCTCCTGGAAAGGAGGCAGGGGTAGGGAGAAGGGAGGAAGAAAGGGAATTAGCCTTGTCATATCCCGAGAAGCAAGAGAAGCAGAGAGGTCCCAGAAGAACAAGGTTCCTCATTAACTAAGTCAAAGGTGATAAGGCCCCCTGCTTTGGGCCAACACAAACCTTATATACAGCCTCCCCCTCAGCCCTCTTCCAGCTGCTGCAAATGAAAAACAAAAACAAACAAAAAAAAAAGACTTGCCTCAAGAGGGCCGTCCTAGATCCCTGGCCACTTACCTGGAGAGGATGGGGAGTTCACGGTGGGAGGGGTTGCCACTGATGAGGGGAGTGGTTTTGAAACAGGGGCATGAGTTTCGGGGGGGAACACTCGGTCCTGCTTTTTGCACTTAAATTTTTTGAGGTAAGAGATTTCCCGGAACTCCTATGGAACAGAAGTTTAAGGAAGTCAGAAGCAAGGCACCACCCCGAAAACCCTAGAAACATTTAGCTATTGTTGATGTCTGAAAATCTTTTCTATGTGGGCTTTTGTCTTGGAGGGTAACAATGTATAGCAAAACATGATGGAACAGACTTATTTCACTAAATCATTACTATAGTCTTTATATTTAAAAAAAAAAAGGTCTTTGCTTAGAAAAACCCTAGTCAATTATACAGAACAGTGACAGGAGGCAGCATCATACAAAGGGCTGTAGAGTCACAGAACCTGAGTTCAAATCTTGCACCTGACACTTTCCGGTGACCCTTGGTACCCTAGGTAGTTATCACCGAGTCCTGGCTTTGGTCACCTAACATGTTTGGAGATCACCACCTAGGTGACTTTTCAATTTATGTCTTAAAACCTGGTGTCCAGAAATCAATACAACATGGTCTGACCAACTCTAGAGTATGGGGGAGTGATGTTGCCTTCCTTTGTTCTAAGCACTTATTTTTTGTTGTTGTCTAGTCATTTCAGTCATGTCTGACTCTTCATGACCCCATTTGGGGTTTTCTTGGCAGATACTGGAGTGGTTTGCCATTTCCTTTTCCAGATCATTTTTTATAAATGAGGAAATGGAAGTAAATAAGGTTAAATGACTCGCCCAGGGTCACAGAGTTAGTGTCAAAGGCTGGCTTTGAACTGGGGTCTTCCTGACTGACTCCAGGCTCCTCTATCCACTGTGCCATCTATCTGCCCAAGCACTTATCACACTTACACATTATAAAGCTCTGTAACTTATCATTGCATGTGTCCTCTCCACCAAAGCAGGTCACAACCTCTCTGCACCTTAAATTAGCTTTTGTAAATTGTGGTGGCCAAACATTCATCAACCTTGTGGTGAGAGGGGCAGCTAGGTGGCATAGTGGATAGAACACTGGCACTGCAGTCAGGAGGACCTGAGTTCAAATCTGGTCTCAGACCAGACACTTGACACTTACTAGCTGTGTGACCCTGGGCAAGTCACTTCACCCCAATTGCCTTACCAAAAAAACCCAAAAAACAAACAAACAAAAACAAAAAACAAACCAAACCAAAACAACAACAAAAAAAGAACACCTTCTGGTGAGGAATCTTGCTGCTTCTCAGGTGAGATGCATCTTAACACTGAAGCCTTTTCAGTGTGGTAGGCCTTGCCAGAACTCATGCTCTATTTTGGGAGCCCAGGGTCATATCTCTGTATCAATGAGTCACTGGTCTACTTCAGTGAAGGATTTTGGAAACTTGATTTTTTGTTGTTGCTTCACAGCCATGTAGGGGAATTTCCAGAGATGAAATTCTCTCTATCAATGTAGACTGACAGAGGCAGCCATAGAAAAGTCCCTTCAACTAAACTAAAATAGAGATAATAATGCCTGCAGTACCTCTTTCATGGGGTTGCTGCGCAGATAGGATGAAATAACATTTTGTGAAGCATTTTACAAATGTTAAAAGAATTATTATTCTCAATGCAGATTTTAAGTTTGCTTTCTACTCATCAAGGCCTTGTTGATTCATAGTGAGCTCATTAACCCCCGAGTTTTCTTGGTATAAATTATTAAGGTATGTCTCTCCATTCCTACACTTGTACAGTTATTTTAAAACTCAAATGCAACTTTATACTGACCCTTAAGTTTCATAATTTCCTTTCTGAATTTTGATTTAGTCATCCTGGGCAATAATTCAATAAATATGTATTAAGAGCCTACTACTATATGCCAGACACTGTGCTAAGCATTAGCTATTCCTTTCATCTGTGTGTCATGTGAGCAAGGCAGTATCTCATGTCTTCACCCAAGTTACTGCCATATTTCCAACTGTTAGTTTCCATGACAAATGCTGAAGAGGTTGCAGGAAAACAAGCACATTAATGCAGTGTTGGCAGAGCTGTGAATTGTTCCAGTCATTCTGCAAAACAATTTGGAACCATGCCCCACAAAGTCACTAAATAGCAGAAAGAAGAAAAGGACCCAAGTACGCATAAATATTTATAGCAGCTCTTTTTTTGTGAGGGGAAAGCAATAGAAACAAAGGGGGTGCCCATCTACTGAGGAATAGCTGAAAAAATTATGATATGGGAATATAACAGAATAGTATCGTGCCCTAAGAAACGATGACTTGTATGAACTGATGCAGAGCGAAGTGAATAAAACCTGAATAACTTATATTTGACAACACTGTAAATACAAACAAGAACTCGGACCAATACAATGACCAACCCTGATGCCAGATATAGAAGCATGTTTAAAACCTCCATTTTGTTAAAACCGTAAGTATTAAGAAATAACATTTTTTTTCCTAAAGCCCTTTCCAGTCTCTAGGGAAAAGGCCAGGAAAGGCAGGTGTGATTGGCAGTCAAAGTCAAAAATTTTTTTCTTAAGGGAAATGGTTAAAGGTGGTAACCAACCTTTGCACAAAGAATAACTCTGGTCTTATTTACACCACTTCCTTCTCTACCCAGAAAGGATCCAATCAAATGTCCTCTATTCCAAGGAAATGGAAGCACCCCTGCAGCTCCAATTCAGGAAAGAGTCTCTCTATTGCTGTACCACAAATCCTTCTCAGGACAATTCTGCAATGTTAATTAACCCAAACTGCATTTTCATGTAGTTTAATATTTTCCTGGTTCAAGATGCCTGTAATTGTTACCTAAAATTGTGTTGAGGCAGAGAGTCACAGTGGAGGGCATAGGGGAAGAGTAGGGGAACTATGCCAATTTGGCTATCTCTCTCTTCAAGATAGAAATGCGTGGATAGTGATTTAAAATTTCTTTCTGGTACATTTGAAGCCATAAATGCAGAGTAGAGCATTAATATTTTTTCTTTGCTACAGAAGACTGATGAACTCTACTGACTTTCAAACAGAGATGGACGGATTCAAGATGCAGAATGAGACAGGCATACAGCCAATGCGGCAATCTGTTCTGCTTGACTATGCATATTTGTTAGTAGGGTTTTGTTTTTCTTGGTTCCCCTCCCCTTCCCATTAAGAGTGGAAGATGTGAGGAAAAGAAAATAAATGCTTGTTAACTGAGAAACAAAATAAAAAGGAAAAAAAAACGGGCAGTTTCCAAACTTATTCAACCTTTATCCCCAGGAATTAAGTAATAATTTTCTAATAGTTCTACTACATTAAAAAAGAAAGCTTTTTTAAAAAAACTTTTTGATCACTGTAGTTTGGCCTACACCATAAATAAAACTAGGTAGTTAAATGGAGGCAGCTAGGTGGCACAGTGGATAAGAGCACTGAACCTGGAGTCAGAAAGACTAGAGTTCAAATATGACCCGGGTAAGTCACTCAAACCATGCCTGTATAAGAACTGGAGAAGGAAATGGCATACCATTCTAGTACCTGTGCCAAGAAAACCCCATGGACAGTTGGTCCATGGAATCATGAAGAGCTGGACATGACTGAACAACAAAAGGCAATTAACTATTCTCAAAGAAAGGTCTGGGAGGCAAACACACAATGTTTCATATATACAAACACAGGCCTGAGATTCAAGTAAGTTTAGAAAATAGCTAACTGTTTAAGATTGAAAAACTGCAGCTCAAGCTTGGCTCCTGAAAAGGGAGATGCAAAGACAAATTCTTCCCCTCTCTGAAGAGACAGGAGACTATTAAAGCTTAAAGTGACACTAAGACTTCTGGGGCGCTCCGGATGCTGTCAGATGTGGTTGATATGTGGTTAGTTTTGCCGAATTGCTTTGTTCCCTCTTTGTGATTTATTCTGGGTGATGGAGGGGGAAGGATAATTTGGGAAATAAAGGTGATGTAAAAAAAAGATGATCAATTTTTTTTTCTTTTTCAAAAGGTAACCATGCTCTCGCTCATAGAGAAGATCCTGGATCTGCTGTGCAGTGGCCTCAGTAGCAGGGGGCTGAGGAGCAAGCCCATGAGTCCTCTCTTGCCTGGCCCTCAAATGCTGAGCCTGCCCACTTACTTTGGGGATGATCCACTCCTGCCGGCTGGGAGTCTGTGTCTTGGCAACACACTTGGTCCAGGCAGTGATGTCTCCAGTGCAGTAGTATGCATCACTCTTGAAGACAAACTGTCCTTTTTTGCACTCCTCACAGGGGAGAAGAGCTCCAAAAGCCATCCCATCGGCTACTCTGTCTAGTATCTTTAGTGAGAAAAGGAACAAACACACCCAATAGTCAGAGAACTATGGAGAAGGTTGAGAAGAGAGAAAAACTCACCAGTCTACTGTGAGTTGGAAAGATTTGGATAATTAATATGCATTTATTAAGCACCTATTTTAGGCACTGTGCTAAGCATTAGGGATAGAAGACAAAAATGAAACAGTTTCTGCCCTCAAGGAGCTTACGTCCTATTGGGGAGACAGTATATACACAAATATATACAATGAAAATTTTTTAGAAGTAAGGGCACTAACAGCTGGGGGAACCAGGAAAGGTGTCATGTAGAAAATGAAGCTTGAAATGAATTTTAAAGTAAACATGGGATCCTTCCCAAGCAGTGCAGCTGAAGTGGGAGTGCATTCTGGGCATGAAGAGAGGGCTAGTGAAAAGGCATGGGTTTAGGAGATGGGAACGTCTGGTTTAAGGACAGCAAGATGGAGAGTTTGCATGGACAGCAGTGTAAGAGAGAGAGTAATGTAAAATAAAGTTGGAAAGGTAGACTGGGGCTACATTCTGAAAGGCTTTAGTGACTGAGCCCCAGTTCAGTCTATATTGGAGTCCAGAGGCAACAAGAAGCCATTGGAATTTATTGAAGAGGAAATCACCTGTATTTCAGGAGAAATCCCACTGACAGCAGTATGACAAAGGATGACTGGAGAGGGGAGGTACGTGAGATAGGGAAGCCAATTAGGAGGCTCTCCAGTGAGAAGTGATTAAGGACTTAAACAGGGTGGGAATGTGAGTAAAGTGCTGGGGAAGAGTGTAAAATATTGGAGGTAAAATGGCAGCATCTGATAAGGGAGGAGATGTGAAGAGTCCAGGACAACACCAAGGCTCCATTCCTTGGCTAAAAATGATGGTGTGCAGAGGGATAAAACAAATACCCACCGAGGTGGTCCAGATTGGGGTGTCAAACCTAGCCACCCAGGAACACTACCCAGTGCTCCCAAACCAGATGAAAATGTAACTGGGAAATACTCAACAAAACAGAGACATAACACAACACAGATAATGTTAATTTATGGTTTTCTAGGTCAATATGCAGGGGGGATCCCTTTCTGTATCACACACCACTGGTATAGTCGGCAGCAGCCACCACACATTACCCCCCCCAGAAAATCAATAAAATAAAAGAACAATCCAATTCAAAGCCAGATGTCAATACATGGATATCACCAAAGGTAGAATAAGAGCAGGGAGTTTCATTTTATGTTTTGATCCCTAGTGGAGTGCCTGGACTCAATAAATGCTTAAAGTGACTACAACTCAGGAGGGGACCAGAGGGACATGGGGCAACTTATTACTGGGGAGGCTGAGGCTGATAGATGACTGAGCTTGGGGGTTCTGAGTTGCAGCAGACCTGTGGCTCATCGGGTGTCAGTACCAAGAGCCCCCAGGAGGGGTGGGGGTGAGCCCACCAGGCTATATACGGAAGGGAACAGAACCAGAGCAGTTAAATTAGCTGCCACGCCAATCAGTATTAGGCTTGGGCTGGTGAAGAATGGCTGCACCTTGAGCTTGGGTGAGATAAAGGACACCTGGTCTCAAATGTAAAACCCACCCACCCACAAGGTGTCTACTCACCGCAGAGTCCCCAGAAGGCACTTCCTGCTTGTTGGCTATCAGCAGCTCTTTGAGATCATTCGTAGAGCAGACTTTCTTCAGTTCATCTTTGATGTTCCAGATGAGCTCTGTCTGTACCTGTAGTAGAGAAGGTAGCTCAAAGGATACCTGATTCTTGCTATCCCTGAAGGACTAGTCGTGGGTCCTGTTCAATGATTTCCCTTCTAGAACGTAGGCAAATCACCAGGCCAATTTCTAGTCTTGGGGTCACACTCCTATTTAGGCTTCAGCTGCTAATTGGGGGTGAGGGGCAGAAGGCCCAGAACCCCTGACTTTGTTGGTACAGATTAGGACTTATTCTGAAAGCTATAGTCTTGTAAAAGGGACATACATCTTTCTAAGCATTGCTCTCCCCATCCCTCAAAAAAACTCTAACTCAACCACCCTCCATGGATTCTCATTAAGATCCCATCCTTTCTTATCAGTGATTATTTTGACTAAAGCTCCATTATGTCTTTTGTGAAGCAGGGCCATCTATATATTGAAAGCATACAGAAAGCATATTAGAAAGCAGAGGTATTTTATGGTTGAGGAAACTGAGGTAGAGAAGTTAGGTGACTTGTCCAGGGTCACATAGCTAGAAAATGTCTGAGGCTGGATTCCAACTCAGGTCTTCCTTTCTCCAGCCCAGTCCTCTATCCACTGTGCCACCCAGTTGCTTCTATATATGAAAAAGTTACATGTAGCTAGAGGGCTATGGTTTAAGGATTGCTGATGCAAACCAAAGCTAAATTACCTGTTAGTATTAAAAATACATCTTCTTATTTTTGTCTACCCACAAAACTTGTAAAAACTCTCATCACTCTATCCCCATTAAGATAACTTTTACTAAACAATTACAAATTTGTGAATTTTAATGCACGTGCTCTCTTGGGCTGCTGACAAAAAAAAAAATGTTAAGATTGGTCCCAATATTAATCCATAGGGATAGAGTGCCCCTGTTATGCTGAAATATTTGAACATCTGGTCTAATGAAATATTGGGCAGACCTGGGAGTCAGGCACCTTGGGTTCTAGTTTCTGACTTGCCCTGTTTGAGGACATTACTCAAAATGGGGATAATAATTAGTATGTACCCTAAGGACCTCCTTGGGCCTTTTCATCTGACCTACAGCTAAACTCTCCTATGGGTTATCTCTTCCCCAAGTAGATTGTGAGCTCCTTGAGAACAGGGGCTGTCTTGCTAAATTTACTATTTGCATTTTCAGTCCTTAGAAAACAGTAAGACTTAAATATTTCTCCATCCCATTCTACAAGCAGAGCTTTGAGAAGTTTGGCACATTATAAAAATATAAATTGTTATTATTATAAGAAGGCTTTCCTACTTCCCTCTCAACTTCCCCAACAGTATGCCCATGAAGCCACCTTAGGTCCCTAAGAAGCTTGTCTATCTTACTAGTTTCTACTCAAACCTCACTTAACCCTCCCAATTCTGAGAATTTTCTATAAGAAAATGTAAATATTGCTCCAAGACAGCCTCGAAATTGTGATTCCTATAAATCAGTGGTACCCAGCTGTGTAACCCTGGGGACACAGATGAAATCACCATTATCCAAAAAGCTACTGACGCTACATGGTTCGACAGACAGAGAATTAAAAACACAACCGGGGAGGCTGGTTCTGGTCAATAACAATGATTAGCCTTCTTTTGCAGCTCCCAATTTGTCTACCTCCTCAAACGTCTCCCTTTGAGAGGCCCTTACGTGAAGCTCACCTCCCATGTGGGTGGACAGGCAGACAGACACAAGCCAGACTGTGGAAGACATGGAACCACTCCATGCCTGTTGAGAAGCACCCCTTCTCCAAGTCTTGTTCTTAACAGACACATGCCCACAGCAGAAGTGTGTCTGGCTCACTAGTGGGACAGGTCTAGGTTAAGGAAAGGGGCTTTGCTTCTCCTGGGAAGGCTTTCTTAAAAAGAGGAGGATCAGATTGAAAACTGCCACTTACACTTTGGGGAGAGGAAAGGAAGGAGCCATGGATTAAATAAAACGCGCTAACCTTGAAGAGTTTCTCCTGCTTCGTCTCTTTGTCCTTTTCTTTCTTGGCCTTCTTCTTGGCTACATCATCTCCATCTACCTCGTCTCCTTTCCTCTTCCTGAAAGAGACATGAGCACATGAGAGGAGGACCTCCCCCAAACCACAGCATTCCCTTTCCTTTCTGAAAGGGATACAGGCCCATGGGAGGAAAAGCCAAAAACAGAACATCAAATGCCAACTCACACGATTGCAGTGGCCCGTAACTTGTTCCACATGACATCTGGGCAATTTTTGGTTTCTACTAGGGGTGTGGGGGTGGTTTTTAGTTAGTGAAGAGTGTACTGGAGTTTGAAAGACCTGAGTTCAAGTCTCCCGTCAGGCAACAGACAGGGGCATATCACTTAACCTCTCAGCCCTAGTTTCCTTACAAAAAAGGGGAATAACACTTGTAGTACTTCTCTAAAAGGCTGTTGCGAGGATTCAAACCATGTGTAATGAAGTCCTATATAAATGTTTGCTATGTTTAATACCATCCTTCCTTGCCAAGACCAACTTCTAAATTAAAATATAGATACATTTTCTTTTAGTATTCTCAGATGCCCAGAGGAGAAAGCCAGAATTTGCATAAAGCAATAGAGAAAACAGGAAGCTCAAGCCACAGAACACCCAGACACAAGAATGCAGTCCTGTATCAGGGGTATCATGCATGGTGAGTAAAATGAAGCTACTAAGAAGTTGATGACCAAGAAAGAGCACTGAGTGCCAGGCAGCCAGCCGACTATTTCTCATCTTTTTGCTTCGGATGCCTCATCCACAAAATAGGGAGGGTGGGAGAAAAGGATCTCTAAGGTTCCTTCCAGGTCTACATCTATGTGTAAAACATAGAAAGAAAGTGAGGGATGGAAATCACACCAGCATGACTTTATCATCTATTCCTAAGGGACATCAGCGACACCAACAGCATAATCAGGAGCCGCAGAGGCCGAAATCACATCAATTCCACATTTATGCCGTATTACAAACATGTTAAAAAACTTCTACACACCGAGGCTCCTTTGTAAAGAAGTGGTGATGCCTGGAGGATTTATGCTGTTCCGTGTCTGATTTTATGTTACACAAATTTCATTCTATGGTTATGCTCTGCATAGATTAAGAAAGTCAGTTTTGCCCTTTAAATCCATCACCCCCTGAAGGCAGACAGAAGCTCCCTTTTCTTATGACATTTGTGGAAACGGGAGAAGGGAGAATGATGGCTGGTTAGTGGTAAAGCAGAGGCCAGAATCCAGGTTTTGTCTCCCAGTCTGGGGTACACTTTCCCCCACCCTGTTGAATTCAGTAGGTGGAAACATGGACAGAGATAATCTATTATAATATAGTCCTAGCACAATGCTAGAGCACAGCCAGGAGTCTTCTTTGTCCTGGCAAGGAAACCATTGCCACTCTTACCAGTTTAGACTTCTTTCCAGTAAGCTCACTGGACAGTACGTCAGTTAAGTACGTGTTCTATCCTTCTTTGTTTCAGTTATTTGTGCCTGTGTCTTCTCTCCCTATTACGGATCAAGCTTCTTGAAAGCAGGATCTGTGACTGGGTATCTCTACCTGTAGCACAAGTGGCTGGCTTGCACAATCCCTTACATAGGAGGTACTCAAAAAAAATGTTTAGTGAATGAAGTGCATGGTTTTGCAAAAACCTATTTCTTCTGAACCTCCTTATTTCTGTAGGGGTATTATCATCCTTCCAGTTACCCAAGTGAATAACTTCAGGATCATTTTCAAGTACTTACTCCCCCTCATCTATATATTCAATTAAGGCCCCATCTTGACATTTCTCTCTCCAGGACATCTCTTTTGTGAGCCCTCTTCTCCCTACTTACATGACCACTACCCCAAATTCAAGCCCTCATCAGCTCTTGCCTGGACTACTCCAACAACCCCGCAATGGGTCTCCCTACCTTGATTCTCTCTCCGCACCAATTCCACCCTCCACACAGCCACAACGTGCACTGGGCTCAATAAACCCCAGTGGCTACCACTGCCTCTGGGATTGAACATAAATTCGTCTGTTTGGCATTTAAAGTCCTTCATAAGGTAGCCTCATCCTACCTTTCCAGTTTTATCAGCTATCACACCTCTCATTATGTCTACTGGGGTCCAGCCAAACTGGCTCTTTTGCCGTTCCTCACACATGACACAACCCCTCCTGTCTCTTGGGCCTATGTCAGGCCTAGCAGTGGGCCTAACACATAGGAATCACCCAATTAAATGTTTGTGGATTGATCGGATGCTTGTTAAAAGCTCCTGAAGTACATTTAAAGTGCACTTACTATACAAGATGGGAAAAAAAGGAAGAAGGAATACTCTTCACATTATGCTTTGCATGACTTCATTCTCCTCTGGCTCTGCTCCTGACTTTCTGGACTTTAAAGCCAGGCCTCACCAACTCAGGCCTCCATCTACACTCCACAGCACAGAGCTGTTGTAATGACTACAGCTCTCCAGTGCCCTTCCCTCACCCACCCCTCAGTCTTGACCGCTGGGAGCTGTTTCTTGAGGGTTTCTTTGTCTTCTGGCTGCAGGATACTGAATCCTTTGAACTGGCTAGCACTGTACTGAGGCAGGAATCCCAGTTCATCTCGGCATTTGACGAAGCAATCCGGGTGGTACCACCGGTCAATCATCCCCAGCTGTGGCTTCTCTGGATCAATCATTTTCTTGGACAACCGTACCTGACCCTGTGAAGGAAAACCAGAAGTGGGAGATATTCGATGAATCTCATTCCTTCCCTAATAACTCTTGGGATAAATTGACTTAAGATTCCGGTTCAGAGCCGGCAAAGGGCCTTGGATGTCATCTAAACCAGAGAGGTCAAACTTGCTTGCAGCTGCAAAACCATCCAGGATGCTATATTAACTATATTAAATGTAATATTTTAACATTACTAATATTAATATATTATTATATTATACTATTATATTAGTGTATATTCATATATACACTAATATTAATATAGTAATAATTACTATATTAAAATGTAATTAGGAAATGTTTAACAAAATAAGTAAAAATCTCAGGGTCATACAATGAGTACGTGTCTCTCAGAGGCAGCAATTGAACCCAGGTGAAACCTCACGGAAGCCAGCTATCTGTCTATTTCACCAGGGCCACCTCTGGGTTGAATGCTAATAACTAACATTTATCCAGATCTCAAAGCTGATAAAGTGCTTTTATTCAATTTGAGTCTCATAAAAAAAGGGCAACTAGATGCACAGTGGATACAGCATTGGCCCTGGAGTCAGGAGGACCCGACTTCAAATTTGAACCTCAGGCACTTGACACTTACTAGCTGTGCAACCCTGGGCAAATCACTTAACTCCACTGCCTAGTAAAACAAAACAAACACCCCCCCCCCCCAAAAAGCAATTTCAGTCTCACAACTACTCTGAGAGGCCAACTGCTATTTCCATAGGTCCCAGGATTAACACACTAGGGTTCACTGTAGCTAGTCCTGGGACCCAGAGCACTTCAATTCTCAGAGAGTATTTAATTTCAGAATAATGATGAACACTTAACATTTACATACATTTTCGGGTTTATCGAAATGCTTCATAGATGTCTCAAGACATAGAAAGTCTCAACATCCTTACAGGAACCACTATGATTTCAAAGGAATGACGATGAAGAATGCCACCCATCTCCTGCCAGAGGTGAAGGACTCAAGATGCAGAATGAGACATACAAGCCTCGACATGAAAAATGAGGGAATTTGTTTGCATTACAAGGTTTTTTCTTCTTTAAATGGGATGGGATAGAAGGCATTTCTGTGATGGGGAGGAGGGTGAGACCATCTCCAGAAGTTTCAGTCATCTCCTTGTGCCTGCATAGAGAAGCCCAGGTGACCGACAGAGCTCCTTCTCATTCTGTTAGAGACAGTTATTATTGAGAGCCAAGTAGATGGAGTGGTAGGCATTTGGAAATGGGAACAAAAGTGTTTAACACCTGATTCTTTTCTTGATCACAAGAACATGTGAAATGTATTTTAACAAGTGAAATGTCTTTGCTCTGAGAGAAAAGACCCTAGAACAGAGTAGAGGACCAGAGGCCTGCCCTAGAAGGTAGCCAAAGTTCACACTTGTACGCATTCTATACTTATGATGCACTTTCCCCATAAAAGACTTAGTAGGTCTAAGTAGTGCACCCCCCATTTTAGAGATGAGGAAACCGTGGCTCAGCAAAGTGAACAGTGATAGCTCACATTGATCTAGCACTCTGTTTTGCAAGGTTTGCAAGGCACTTTTTCTACAATTAATTTGATCCTCTTGAGGCCGACCAAGGTGAAGTGACTTGTTCAGTCAAAACTGCTGATAAGGGCCTGAGGTGGCATTTGAATTCAGGTCTTTCTGACCCCAGGTCAGGAGCTCTACCCACTGAGCCACCTGGCTGCCTTTGCATTCCAACCCCCACTCCCCCCAGATCCTAAGAGAGACATTACATTTTATACTCAGTGAGTTCCTGGTGGTTGGAGGAGAGCTGAAAACAAACCTTAATCATTTCTTATTTTTCATGGGTGAAATTAAGACATTAAGTGACTTGCCCCAAAGCACACCAGTGCTAAGCAGCAGAGAAAGAGTTTGAACTAGGCCCCTGGCATAAAATGCCATCAGTTCCTCTCCACAGACAGCTTCTCCCCTAGATTTATGATGAGACTCAGACTGAAGACAGGATCTCATCGCCTTAGTTGCACCACCATCAGGGAAGGCCTGCTACCTCCCCACTGGACCCTGTGCCATCTGCTCTGCATCTGGCCGGCTCTTCTAAAGCTGAGTGCACCGTCACTGGACCAGATTGGGATGCACACCATCCTGAAACAAAGCCTGAATCCACCCAACCAGTTTCAATCTCTGACCGCCCAGCCTCCACACTAATCTAGATTAATAAAGTCTCGATTTCCAAGTACTGGGAAAGGCACCGAACTTGGAGTTAGAGGACCCGAGTTAAAGTCCCACATCAGGTACTTACTGGCTGTTGGTTTTTCTGAGCCTGTTTCTTTATCTGTAAAATGGGGATAATAACTGACATTTATAGAGCATTTTAGGTTTTACAAGACACTTTACATAAACCTTGTCTCATTTGACCCTCTCAATGACTGTACGAGGGAGGGCCCGCTGTGCTAACTGGGGAGGGCTTCATGGTCCACTGAGGCCATACTACAGCCCCCCTTGCCACCTGGCTGCCAACGCTCTTACCTTTTCTATTTTCTGCTGACACCCTTTGCAAGCGCTCCTATTGGATTTGGCGTACTCAACTGCAAAGTTGATTAGGGTTTTCTCTCCCTTTCCACCTCCGTCTTGACTCCCGCCTTTGCCTAGGCAAGAAACACAGAACAATGCCCATCTTAGCTTTGTGGCTTCTCCAGGGGGAGAGAATGCTGGATTTGCACTTAGGAAAACCCAAGTTCCAATCCTGCCCTAGAGACTTACTAGCTGTGTTTAAGGTATGAGAAGCTCCCAGAATAAGTAGAATTAGAAAAGTGGGTAGGGATATGAGACACATGGACAACTACAAGAAGTTCTTCCTGACCAAAAAGTTGCTGGGCACTGCATTCCTTTTGACCCAGTGCTACCATGACTAGGCCTGGATCCAAGAGGAAAAGGACGCTTATGTACAAAAATATTTATGGCAGTTCTTCTTATTGAGTCAAAAGAACTAGCAACTGGAGGGAGGAAAAAAAAAAGACTAGTAATCTGGAGTGGAGGGTGAAGTGTCCATAAATTTGGAAATGGCTAAAAAATTATGGAGTATTTGACTTAGGAGTCAGTAAGACAGGAGTCAATCCTGTCTCAGATCCTTTGTAGCTGTGTGACCCTGGGCAAGTCCCTTAACCATTTTATGCCTCAGTTGCCTCACCTGTAAAATGGGGATAACAAAAGCCCCTGATTCCCAGGATTGTTGTGAGGATAAAATGAGGTAATATTTATAAAATGCTTTGTAAACCTTAAAGTGCCATATAAATGTAATGGTGTGGTGCAAGAAATGATGAAAGACTTGGTATCAGAGTAACCTTCAAGGACATGCCTGAACTGATGCAGAGTAAAGTGAACAGAAGAGAACAATTTATACTATAATAATACTGTAGAAACAAACACTTTTGAAAGATGTAAGAACTCTGATCAATGCACTGATCAACCAATGACTCCCCATGACCAATGGTGAAGAATCCCGACAGAGCTGATAGAGGGGGAGAAAAAAGTAGAAGCTTAATAATTGAAAATAAAAGATATAATTCAAAGTTAAAAAAAAAAGTCCTACCTGAGAGCACAGAAGGAAAAAGAAGAAAATCTGTAAAAGTCAGACCCAAGAAGGCAAAAGTGATTTGAAACTAATTAGCTGAGATGCTGAGTGTCCAATGCATATCATCAGGCTCCCTGGATGCTGCTGCTGCCCAGATCACAGTCTGCACATACCATCACAAACATTCACAGGGAGGACCTTAAGTCTTCAAGACAAGGCCAATTACGTTCAGTATCTTTAGTTTAATAAAGGGAAGAGAATGGGTAAGCCATTTTAGAAAGACTTCTTTGAAAATCAGTTAAAAATTTTTTAAAAAAAAGTTTTGGCACTTAAAGAGCTATAAATTTCATTTGGTAAGTGAGGGAGGAATTCACTTACACGGGACAGTTCATTCCCCCACAATGACGGGCTCTGTAACACCACTACCACCAATTTACACTGTGTCTGCTTTGGACAGGAGTGATAAAGAAGAACCCCATGTGGCACGCTGTGATCTCCCTTGAAGCTCTGTTGGTCATGCACCAAGAATACAAGGGGACAGCATCTAAGATCTCACACATTCCCCAAGTTAGCATGTCCCACTGCAGACACCCTCACTGAGTATCTTTCAGCATCCCGCCCACTTCTTTTCTTACATGGATTATTAATGAATGAGGAGTCTCGAGTCCCTAGTAAAAATCTCAAGTCTTTGATGAGGACAAACCACACACACTCACCTATATGGACCTGCTGTTTGCTTTCCAGTCTTGATGGACAGGTCACTCCCCTGCTCAAAAATCTTCAATAGCTCCCTACTGCTTTTAGGACCCAATCCAAACTACTCCATCTGGCATTTTAGGCCCTCTAAAATCTATCCACTCCCTGCCTTCCAAATATTTCATATTCCTCCCCTTTCTACACTCTAGCTTATGAGCTGTTACCTTACCATAACAACCTGTCATCTTGTGTCACTGTGGTTTTCCATAGGCTGTTCCCATGCATTACCTTCCTTACCTCTAAGGCTCAGAGGCCCCAGCTTCCCTGAATCTCCCTCCTCCCCCAGGTGTTAGTTCTCTTCTCAAATGACCTTGTATTATACACGATGCCTCCCACTGATACAATCCAAGTTCCTGGGGGGCAGATGTCATTTTACTTTTGCAGTACAGCTCACCCCAAGTTGGCACTTAACGATCAACCTGCTTTTGATGCTCCTGTCTTTCTGGTTCTAGCTGCTCCACTTTCTCTTTGACACAAAAAATTTAAGGCCAATGGTGGGGGTACCCAAGGAACACTGCCCTAGAGTGTCAATACACAACATTATCAGCTCCACAGACCTCCCGTCAGCCCTCCAGCTTCGATGGTCTTCTTAATTTTCTGCTGGTCATCCCATCGCAGCTCCAAGAACCCATCTACTTCAAGCTCAGCCTGAGAGATGACGAGCCCACGCTTCCAGAAGCATGCATAGTGATGCCAGTTTGGGACCTTCCCGTCAAACATGGGTGACTGAGAAGAAAGCAGAATTACAGATGAATGGTTAACATGGGTATGGATTTCACATAATGTCTAGATCAAGGGTTCTCACCCTCTTTTTGTGTCATGGACCCCTACAGCAGTATAGCAAAGCCTATGAACCCCTTCTTAGAACCTTTTTTTTAAAGGTATAAAGTAAAACTCAGTCAATTCTGCTGTAACACTTGTTTTTAATGTGTAGATTTGTTCCAAATATACCCAGATGATAAATGAAGGAGCAATCTGAGTATACCATAGATTCTGTATTTGCCTGTGTGAGATTCCATGGGTGAAAAGACAGAAAATTGCACCACTTCACAGTAACTCACAAGATTCAATCTTTCCGACATCTGCTTCCACAAACCTTCTTAGCCTCCTGCATGGCACCCCACCTTCTGGGAGTTTCAGTAACTCTTACTTTGCCAAGACTGGAGATATCACTATTTTATTATTTATGTATTTCTTAACTATTTGACACGTATAAAACTGTGCTACCATTTTTATTAGGTTATCTTTTTTTTAAACGTATCACTGACATTTTTGAGTATTGTGTTCCTAATTCCATTTCCCCCATAAACCCAAGGTTTTTATTGTGCAATTTTAAAGAATTTATCCATCACGTTACAGCAGAACAGAATGCGTAAGATTATAAAAGAAATTAAATATATTCAGATAAATGTAATTTTTCCCCCTATCCAAGTTCATTAACTCTGAAACCTATCCACAGACTCCTTGGGGGTCTATGGATCCCAATTCTGCACTGAATGGGGAGCTTCCGAGCAATCTCAAGGAGCTAAACAACACAGTAGATATTCTGTACTTCCATTATTCAAACGGGAACAACCACTTTTATATTCTACTTTCCCCTCGTGGAAGCTGGAAAGTGAACGAAAAGTTCTTAGAACCCCAAATGAGAATTTTACTTCCTGAGACTAATCTGGAAGCTGACCACTTCCCTCACATTATTCAATGTGAATAACAATCTACTGCTTTATAATGCTGGTACTAGAGAAGAGAGGAAGATACCATTTTAGAGACCAATCATGTTAACTCAGGCTTTGACCCATGTAGTTATATGTGGAGACACAGGAATCATAGATGCAGGGTTGAAGGGGAACTGACAGGTTGTCTAAGTCCAGGGGTGGGGAACCTGTGGCCTTCTAGATCCTTAAACCTTTTGATGGAATCCAAGTTTTACAGAACAAAAGTTAAAAGGCCGAACTTAAGGATCTAGAAGGCCACAGATTCCCACTCCACCATTTTAGAGGTAAGAAACCAAAGTCACCCAAGCAGTAAATTGGCAGACCTGGGATTTGAACCCAGATCTTCTGATGCCAGCATCCTTTCCATTACACCATACTGATCTGATCCAGTGTATGCCATGTCACATGTAATAGAATTCACTTGTAGTCTATTGGGAAATAAACATTAACAACTGGTCCATGGGGTTAGAAACGATAGGATTCTCAGGCAAGGAGTCAAAGAGTCTACCTCATAGTCCTGAAGCCAAAGGGGGGTGGGGGGGGGTGTCTACACATGCTTTTTGTAGTTAAAAATTCATAATGGAAGTAATAGATGGTAAGCAAGGCAGGAAAATATGCTGGTCAGAAAGAGTTAAGTTAATTTTCTAAATATTTAGCAAATTTCTATCAAAGCTCAGGAAAGAATGAGACATTAGAAAATGAGAATCATTCATAAAGAGCAAGAAGTATTTGAAAATTAGGAGTAGGAATGAAAAGTCAGCTCTTGCTGATCACCAAAATTGAAATTCTAAATATGAATAGTCCACTCATAGTTGGCTTGGACTCTCTGTCACTTCACCTTCTTTCAAATATTTTCCTCTTTCACACTCATACTCAGATTATGTGCTCCCAAGCATGGGTTTATATAACACTAAAAAAATGCTAATGCTGAGTATAAACAGCATTAGTATTTGTATTTGGAGAAGTAACCAGACTGAGCAGGAGAATTTGGATGATATTTGAAAATACATAAAATAGTCCTAAGGACCCTCCAGGTCTTCAAGTGCGGCCCTTTGACTGAACAACTGAGTCCAAACTTCACAGAACAAATCCTCTTAATAAAAGGATTTGTTCTGTAAAACTTGGACTCAATCAAAAGGCTGCAACCGAGGACCTAGAAGGTCACGTGTGGCCTTAGGCCGCAGGGTCTCCACCCCTGAAAGTCAGTCTGATGCAAGGCCATACCATGAAATGTAGGATCTGGACTTAATTCTGCTACTAAATAGATGTGTAAGGGAGAGCAAATCCATTCATATCTTCCAAACTTAAGTTTCTTCATCACTAAAATGGGAAGACAGATTTGAATGATATATTTAAAGCAGGAAGAGACATCATGTGGGGCTAGAAGAAAAAGTGGCATCTGAGATAAGAAACCTGTGGTCTCTGAAGATAAGTGATTTGCCTAAAGTCACAGTGGCAGGGCTAGTAAATCTTGTGATTTTCAAGACTCAATGTCTAGTTTTCTCAAGCAAAAATTTTCAAACAAAATTTATTTTTAATTCTCTTTAATGAAAAAAAGAACTACTTTAGGAGGCATTCTTTTGGTGAGACAAGTGCTTTATGAGTGGCCTTCTATCTTGATGCATTTACTGTCAGAAATTTAAAGGAGAAAAAAGGACCTTGAAGAAAAAGGCATCAAAGCAATGAATTCTAAGTGACCTAGATTTATAGGACAATGAAGTTTAAAAACAGGGGTTAGACTTTCATTTCAACTTCAACAGATATTTCAAGTTGAGATATTTACATGGGAATAGGTGAGAGAAGGAAAAAAGGAATACACTGCTCTCAGTATAGTGTAATTCTAAGCTAGGCCTTTGGGACACCTTATGCACACATGTATGTGTACACACACACATACCCCCAGACAAGGTGACATTTCTAAAAATGGAATCACGATTTTCCATTCAAATCTACCACCTGATTTTATGTGAAGAGAGCGACCCTGTGACATTTCTAAAAATGGATCCGTGCGTTTACATTCAAATTTGCCACCTGATTTTATGAGAAAAGACAGCAACACCCCCACCTCCCCTGCGTCTTTATAAATCTCTGAGTATATCAACTCAAACATAAGCTTATTTTTCTGCTTTATTGCAAACATATAACCCTGCTTCTTTCAAAAGAAAGGACTTAAGAAAGCTCACACCAGGAGTTTCTAGCATGAGAACCTTGCTTGAAACCCAAACACCACTCTGAACACTAATCTCATGCAAAGTAGAATGTATCGGCTCAGTGGCAAAGCAACCAAATAGAAACTTGGGGATGGTTGAGTGCTTATTTTGGTCTTGGGGCATCATCTGGTGCCTCAGTTATCTCATGCACAAGGGTAGAACATAATGCTGGTCCCAGAGCAGATGCTCACTAAATATTTATTGACTGGCTAAGTGGAACAACTCACTTAGTGGAAAGCCTGCCTTGTCACAAACACAGGAAGATTCAATAGAAGGCAGCCATCTGGGAAGGCAGAACCACTTAGCTTTTGTTTTCTAAATGGAGTACAACCAGTAGTAGCAACTTCCTCATGAAAACTGCCCTTAAAGCAAGGATGTAACTGGTAAAGTCAGACTGTGGGGTAGAGTTCATGGGGAAACATGAAGGAATGAATGAATGAAATCCAAAGGTGATAAACAGATCCATTTTATCCTTTCCCACTCCAGATAGGCTAAAAGAGACCTCAGAAGGGCCATCCCTTCCCTACATCCTCCAGGTAAAGATTGTACCTCCAGTATCAGGTAGCAGGTGGACAATTTCTGAACAATGCTCTACACATACGTAAAACAAGCCATCTGAGGCCAAGAGCTGAATATGAATGCCCTTTTCTTTAGACCTCAGTAAACTAACAGAAAGACCCAAAGGCACACACCCAATACATTTAATCTAAGTCTCCAGAAAGGCACTAAATAAAGTATTCCTCCCAGGAAGGTATCCTTCCATCTTAGAGCAAAAATTAAGAATGATTTCTTTTGCCAGTATTTTTTAGGCATCCATAATATTCTAAAATTTACACACTGAAAATTTAGGAAGGCCAATCCATATTGGGGGAGGGGGGAAGGTGACAACTTGGTGTCACAATGGATAGAGTGCTGGGCCTGAAGTCAGGAAGACTCATCTTCTCAAGTTCAAACCTACCCTTAGACACTCAGATCCTGGGCAAGTCACTTAACCCTGTTTTCCTCAGTTTCCACATCTGTAAAATAAGCTGGAGAAGGAAATGGTAAACCATTTCAGTATCCTTGCCAAGAAGACCCCAAATGGGGCCACAAAAACAATTTATTATAGGCAATTCTAAATCTTAAGGTGGGACACCTGCACGTAAAGTTTATTACAGTGCCTAACATATAGCAGGTATTTAATAAACATAAGGTTCTTTACAAAAGATAAAATAACTTTGATTACTTGAAACTGAAAAGGTTCTGCACAGCCAACATTAACGCATCAAGGATAAGAAGGGAAGTGGTAGCACGGGAAGAAATCCTTGTATCAAATTTCTCTGATTTGAGTTTGGTATCCAAGATATATGAGCTATTAATAAATATATTTAAAACTAATACCATTCCCCAATAGATAAATGAAGTGGTCAAAGGCTATGAACAAACAGTTCTCAAAAGAAGAATTGCAAAATATTCACAACCACAAGCAAGAATGCTCTAAATCATTAAAAAAAAATGCAACGCTCTCAGTATAGTGCATTCCAAATTTTAGTGTAGTTCTAGACTTCACAACCTCACAACTTGAAAGTCTGAAAAGATGACCCCCAAAATGGCAATAGTCAATGCTGGAGGAGTTGTGGATAGATAGGCACACTAACGTATTGTTGGTGGAGCAGTGAAATAGTATAGCCATTTAATTTGGAATCATGCAAGTGAGTAAAATGTACATACTCTTTAAAACACAGACTCCATTACTGGTTATATACCTCAAGGAAGCCATCAATAAGAAAAAAAAAGTCTCCATATACACCAAAATATTTATAGCAGTACTTTTTGTGATAGCAAAGAATTGGAGACGAAGTGAATACCCATCAACTGGGAGAATGGATAAACTGTGATACATGAATGTAATGAAATATCACTATGCGGTAAGAAGTGATATTAACAGAGAAGTACAGAAAGATCTATGTGAACATATGTAGAGTGAAGTAAGCAGAGCAAAGAAAATATATACAATAACTACAATAACATAAATATTAATAACTACATTAAAAAAATCAAATGTGAAAATAACAATTACAAAGATTAAAAGCACGAATTGAAGAGGTATGAGAGGATACACCCCAACCCATTCCTTCATAGAGGTGGGAGGTTTACAGGTGTTACACGTTGTGCAAGTTTTCAGACTTTTCCAATTTAGTTGTGTTGATCCCCCCACCCCCTTTAAAATACTATTTATTATATCGGCTGGCTCTCTGGGAGGGGGAGGGGATACCAAGGATATCTATGATAATGTAAGAATCAGAAGACATCAACAAAAACAATTAAAAAACAGCAAGGTTCCACCTCACATCCTTCAGATTGGCAAAGACCTCAAAAAACAGAAAATAGCAATTGTTGGTGGGGCTGTGGGAGGATACGTACACCAATGGCTAATTGGTCCAAACATCTGAAAAGCAAATTTGTAACTACACTAGAAGTCATGAAACTCTAAATAACCTTTGACCCAGGAGTACCACTACTAGGCTCAAAGAGGTCAAAATGGAAGAGAAAGGACCCATATACACATAAATGCTTATTGCAGCATTTCTCGGCCTAGCAAAGAACTGGAAATAAAAGTGGCTGCATCAACTGGGACAATTAGGTATATGAATGTTAAGAGATATTTTGCATTGTAAAGGGAATGGATTCAAAGAATTCTAGAAAGATTTTCATGAACGGGGCAGAACTTATACAAATGAATACAACAATCTAAAAGAAAAACAACTTTGAAAGACACAAGAACACTGATCAATTCAACGACTGATCCTAACTCCAGAAGACTGAAAATGAATTGTGCTTTCCACCTCTTGGTACAGGGGTGATGGACTAGAGCTGAAGAATGGGGGACAGTTTCAGACTCAACCAATGTATCAATCTGTTTTACTCAACTATATTTAAGTGAAGCTAGTGATACAGGAGGAAAAAAACAAAACAAAACCCAAGAGCTTCAAGGAAACACACAAATACATATACATAAATAATACATAAGAGAAAAGAAGGAAGTTCAGAAGGCCAAGCAGGACAATGTTGATATTACCTCCTTAAACTGAGATACATTTAAAGCTGTATATAAGACAGACCCATGATTTCATATGAGTTTTAGGTTTTTATTTAGTTCATGAGCTTAAAGTTAAAACTGAACTAAAGATGGAGTCGCCCTGCATAATCCTCTTTTTCTGTTCTTTGCATACGAAAATGTCAATATTTGTTAAGTCTATAGTAAAAAGGAAAAAAACATTAGATAAAGTGTCAGGCTGTATCCCAAGGACAGATAAAAAATAAATCCTGGCACCTAGGCTCATTTCCCTGAGAAGCAGGCAAGGACCACCAAATCTAGTGTCAGAAGAATGCCTGCTTTCTCTGCCTACTTATTGCCTATGTGATCTTGGGAGAGTTTTAAAGTTTTATTTCAATTTCCTCAACTGTAAAATGAGAGTTAAATGAGATGACCTCTAAGGTGGTTCTATTATGCATCAGATGGAACCTGTAACTGCATGAGCATTTACACATACTGTAGTGGCTGGGGCACAAGACTGGAGAGCTGGGAGCCTAGGTTCAAATTCTGACTCAGAAATCTACCAACTGTGTGACCCTGGGCAAGTCACAACTTCTGTGGATCTCACTTTTGTCATTTGTAAAATCAAAGTGTTGAATTCTACATCCTCTATCAGTTCTAAATTTATGATCCTATGATTTTCCTATCCATACCTTTAAAACTATCCCATTAATGAACAGGGAATTAATTTTCTGCCCGAGTTTCCTAATAATCTGTAGATATTTTTTGTCCAATACTCTTCAGAAAGATTTTCCATTTGAACATATTTCCTTTCTAAGATTGGTAGTGTTCAGATTACTTAGAATCAGGGAACCTTAGCTCCAGAAAGGCCCCCAGAAATCATCTATTAAGTGTAATGCCTTTCCATAAAACAAAACTGAGGCTGAGATCTAAAATTGACTAAGGCTACAAAGGCCGTAGAACAGTACGGACCTGGGATCTTTTTACTCCAATCTCAGTGCTCTAGCATTAATATTTCCTCTGAGGTCCCTTCCAGGTTTTATCAATGATTTTAAGGATTCTAGAAGTAGAAGATGAGGGGACCTCAGAGGTCAAGCAGTCCAATCCTTTCTTTTTTACAGCTTTAAGTGGCTTGCCTTAGGCCACACAAACAGAGGCGGGTTTGAACCCCCGTCTTCTGACTCTGCCATCAGAACTTTTCCTACAGTAACCACTATAAGATTCCACAAATCTTAACAGCCTAATTAAGAGATAAAGCTAAAACCTATGAACCAATGAGCATACAGGGTTGTATATTTTAGGTCATAGGTGATGATGCACCATTTCTAGGGTAAATAAATGAATGAGGGTTGGTGATAGAGGATGGCTCCAAGGAAGCAGATGGGTAGTAAAGATTTAGATAGATAGGGGAAGAGTTGAGGGCTAGGGTTAGGAGGTCCCAGTAATTCTATGAGATGTTTGTTTAATTAGCATCCCAGCCTCTCCCTCTTAGAACACTTTTGTTGTTCATTTTTCAGTGTGTCCTCCTTTTCATGACCCCATTTTGGGGTATTCTTGGCAAAGAAGCCATTTCCTTCTCTAGCTCATTTTACAGATGAGGAAAGCAAGGCAAACAGGGCCCAGGGTGACACAGTTGTAAGTGTCTTGAAGCCAAATCTGAACTCAGGAAGGTTAAGTCTTCCTGACTCTAGGCCTGGCACTCTCCACTTCAACACCTAGCCCAGCACTTTGAAATCACCCAAAGTTAGAGAAAGATGGTGGGCTCTTTGTTCATAAGTAACTGTTCAAGGGTCCCAATCCAAACTCTAAAGAGGGATTAGGAGATGGGAGAAACAGAGGCACTTAACTGACTTTCAATGCTGGGGGCAGCCTCAGGAATAGACTGAAGAAACAATAACTTACAAGTGAAACTTAATGAGTTTCCTTCACCCTCCCAGATGAGTCTGAGATAGCTGGGTGTGCACTCAAGGCCTTCTGGTACCCATTCAATCCCCTCCCTTCTATTTTCTATTAGAAAAACTTGTGCAAGTCATGTTTCCAGTATCAAATATCAATACCGTGCAATCCCAGAAGTCTTCCTGTTTTGGAATTGATCCCTACATAACAACGATGGCCCAACAGGGCTCTCTGATGGGAATCTTACCCCTCTACAACTGATTTCCAGAGCAGAGCTGGGGCCAAGGCATCATCTCTGTGTGTCATAGTAAAGGTTTAAAAATTCTATCCCCATTGTGCATTTCTGAAGTCCAGGGCTATGTCATTCATCACGAAACGCCAAGGCAGAATGCAATTTCCCGGCATTAAACTATGCACACTTATTAAACGAATTATTTTAAAAAACACCCCTTGCAGATAGCTGCTCATCTCTTTGCCTAACCCTAGCCCAAACCCAAGGAATATGGCAGTGGGAAAATCAGAGCTCTCCAGAGAACAATTTTAAAGGACAAAGAATTAGGCCACTCAGCTTTTTTTTTTTTCTTTTCCTTTACCCCCTCCTCCCTATCTGAGGCTTTCAGAATCCCACGGACGGTGCTCAAAGCTGGACCCGCTCCTCCACGGCGAGGAGGTGGGAGGGCGGGGGAGGTGTGCGGGGAGCCCGGGGCAGAGGAAAAGCCCCCCCGCGGCTCCCGCAGGAGCAGGCAGAGGCATGCCAGCCTCCGCACCCAACCCCCTGGAGCAGAAACGGGAGCACCCGGCGCGCCGAGCACGCAAGGGCGCCTAACGGACCCCGACCTTTGCTTGCAGGGTCCGCAAAACCCTGCAAAAGGCACGTCCTCTGCAGGCACGGGGAGGCACCGGTGTCTATCCCATTCCCGGGGGCTCCTGGCTTAGGCCTGGCACTGGCCCGATGCACCCTGAGATCATCGTTGTTGTTGTTTGTGAAATGGTCAGAGAAAAAGTTTAGGAGCCTCCCATAGGTTGGGGAAAAGCAGCCCCAATCCCGAGCCAGGCAAGTGCATACAAACCCGGCCCACCGCCGCCCACCCGCCGGGCCGCGCGGAATGGGGGGGAGGCGCGAAAACCCGGCGGGGGGGTCGAGTGCGAGGCCGAGGGCGCCCTCCCCCACCCCGGGCCGCAGGTTCGAAGCCTCCTGGGAAAGGAGGAGGGGGGAGGGGAGGTCCCGCAGAACTCCGGCTCGCTTCCCCCAGGCCCCGCCAGAGACGCCATCCAAGCGGCTTCCCGGGCCCGTCCTCCTACCTGCACCATGATGGCCAAGCGGAGCGAGTCCTTGGCGATGCTCTCGCCGCATTTCTTGCAGGAGGCGCGCCCGCTCTTTGCGTACTCGGCCCGGTAGGGCTTGTCCGCCGGCTCCGCCATCCTCCCACCTCCTTCTCCTTCTTTCTGTTCTCGGGACGCGTGCAACAGTGGCCAGGAAGAGCGTGTCGGGAGGGGGAGCCCCTTGTCCCCACCCACGCCGCGTGCCGCCTCGCCTCCGGCTCTCGCGCGCCTTGCTTTTTCTCCCGCTCACCGCAGGCGGCCCAGGGAGTGCGCTCCGGAGCGAGCGCCGAGAGCCCCGCGCTCGCCGTGCCGCTCTCTCGAGATAGATTGCTAATGTCTGCGCTTGGAGGTGGAGGCGCGGGGCGGGGGGGGAACCCCTCCCTTGAGGTAGGTGCCCTTCGTGTGGGTGTGGCGGGAGCTGGCGGGAGATGGTAAGGCGCCCCCTGGCGGGGAGACTCAGCATCGCCACGCGGCCGGGCGATTCTGCTCAATTGACCTTTGTTAAGCACAGACTAAAGCTGGTTTTGCAGAGAGAGCTGGCCTGAAAAAAAAAAAACAAAACAAAAAGCAAAAACCTAGCTGAGTGACCGTGGGCGAGCCACTTGCATTTTCAGAGCTCTAGGGAACTGCGCTGCAAGCTGCAGAGGAGATGCCGACCTCCATCAGAAGGGGAACATCCCTGGTCTAGGACTTGTATCAATGAGTTGAGTCCAGGAGCATTTATTAAGTGCCTGCTGTGTGCTAAGCGCTAGAGATAAAAAGAAAAACGAAGAACAGATGTGGCTCTGCAGGAATTTCCAGTTTAACTGGGGAGACGACAAGCAAACAACTTTGTACAGACAAAAGAGACGCAGGATAAATTGGAAATAATCAATAAAGGGGAAAATCAATAAAGGGTGATGGAGGAAGGCATCTTGTAGAAAGTGAAGCTTTAGCTGGGACTTGAAGGCAGCCAGGGAGTCATGGGGAGGAGGACAAGGAGCTCTATTCATTAAGCCACTTAGCTGTCCCTGAATGTAGTAGGCTACATTCATTAATGTTCATTAATAAATGTTACTACAAGTTCAGACCAGTTCCCTGGGCCAGGGAGGGGAAGGACAAAGTTTACATAAATACTTGGACTTTGCCTCTTGAAACTTTAAGTCCAGAAAGGATAAGACCTCCACAGATAACTACAAAAGATGGTCTGCTTGCGGATTGAGCTGAATAATTGAATGTTTGTTGTGGGTCCTTTTTCTGAAAAGGACCAGTGACTTCACAGGATGGTGTCTTGCCCCTACCGTGAATTGGATTTAAGTGAGGCACTTAAATCCATCAGCCTCCCTCTTCTAGAGTCCTGGAAGCCCAGCAATTGTCCCTAAGAATACTTAGGAAAACAGCTTGTTGCCCTTCCTGCAATCTCCACTGCTCCAGCCGCCCCCACTCTGTGTGTGTGTGTGTGTGTGTGTGTGTGAGAGAGAGAGAGGATAAAAGATAAAAATGGGAAACACTTTCCTTTCTGTCTCCTCATATTCCTACATCTCCTACATTGAAACAATCCTCCCAGCACCTTTATAAAGAAAGTAATGAGTGTAGAAACAGGGCTCTCTGGGAGAATGCAATTCTTTTTTTTTTTTTTTGAGGGATTTTAAAAAATTAATTTATTTTTATCGATCACTTCCATAAGTTTCTGAGTTTCAAATCCCCCCCCCACCCTTCCCAAGACAGCACCCAATCTTATATAGGCTATACATATACATTCCTATTAAACATATTTTCTTTCACATTAGTCATGTTGTAAGGAAGAATTAGAACCAATAGGAGGAACCACAAGAAAGAGAAAACAAAACAAAACAGAAGAAAAAAAAAGAGCAAATAGTATGCTTCAATCTGCATTTAAACTCCATAGTTCTTTCTTTGGATGTGGATAGCATTTTCCATCATGAAACCATTGGAGATGTCTTAGATCCTTGCATTGCTGAGAAAGGTTAAATCTATCAACTTTAGTCATTGCACAATGTGGCTGTTACTGTGTACAACATTCTCCTCGTTCTGCTCACTTCACTCAGCATCAGTCCATGCAAGTCTTTCCAGGTTGTTCTGAAGTCTGCCTGTTCATCATTTCTTATAGCACAATAGTATTCCGTTACATTCATATACCACAACTTGTTCAGCCATTCCCCAGTTGATGGACATCCTCTTAGTTTCCAGTTCTTTGCCACTACAGAGAGAGCTGCTATAAATATTTTTGTACATGTAGGTCCTTTTCCCATTTGTATGATCTCTTTGAGATATAGCCCTATATTGCTGGGTCAAAGGCTATACACACATTCTTATAGCCCTTTGGTCATAGTTCTAAATTGTTCTCCAAAATGGTTGGATCATTTCACAATTCCACCAACAATGCATTAGTGTTTCAATTTTCACACATCTTTTCCAACATTTATCATTTTCCTGTTTTGTCATGTTGGCTAATCTGATAGGTGTGATGTGGTACCTCAGAGCTGTTTTGATTTGCATTTCTCTAATCAATAGTGATTTAGAGCATTTTTTCATATGACTATAGATGGCTTCAATTTCTTCATCTGAGAATTGTTCGTATCCTTTGACCATTTATCAATTGGAGAATGACTTGTATTCTTATAAGTTTGACTTAATTCTCTATATATTTTAGAAATGAGGCCCTTATCAGAGACATTGATTGTAAAAATTATTTCCCAATTTTCTACTTTCCTTCTAATCTTGGTTGCATTGGCTTTGTTTGTATAAAAACTTTTCAATTTAATGTAATCAAAATTTTCCATTTTGCATTTCATATTGTTCTCCCTCTCCTGTTTGGTCATAAATTCTACTGTTCTCCATAAATCTGATAGGTAAGGTATTCCTTGTTCTCCCAGTTTGCTTATAGTATCAGCCTTTATATCTAAATCATGAACCCATTTTGACTTTATTTTGGTATATGGTGTGAGATTTCGGTCTATTCCTAGTTTCTGCCATACTCTTTTCCAGTTTTCCCAGCTGTTTTTGTGAAAGAGTGAGTTCTTATCCCAGAAGCTGGAGTCTTTGGGTTTATCAAACAGTAGATTACTATAGTCATTGACTACTGTGTCTTGCATACCTAACCTATTCCACTGATCCACCACTCTATTTCTTAGCTAGTATCAAGTAGTTTTGATGATTGCTGCTTTAGAATACAATTTAAGATCTGGAATGGCTAGGCCACCTTCCCTGAATTTCTTTTCATTAGTTCCCTTGATATTCTGGACCTTTCGTTATTCCAAATGAATCTTGTTATTATTTTTTCTAGCCCTATAAAATAATTATTTGGTAGTTTGATTGGTATGGAGTTGAATAAGTAAATTAGCTTACGTAGAATTGTCATTTTTATTGTATTAGGTTGGCCTACCCATGAGCAACTGATGTTTTTCCAATTATTTAGATCTGACTTTATTTGTGTGAAAAGTGTTTTGTAATTGTGTTCATATAGTTCCTGGGTTTGTTTTGGTAGGTAGACTCCTAAATATTTTATAATGTCTACAGTAACTTTAAGTGGAATTTCTCTTTCTATCTCTTGCTGTTGGGCTTTGTTGGTAATATATAGAAATGCCGATGATTTATGTGGGTTTATTTTATAGCCTGAAACTTTGCTAAAGTTGTTTATTATTTTGAGTAGTTTTTTACTTGATGCTCTAGGATCAGTATATCATCATATCATCTGCAAAGAGTGATAGCTTTGTTTCTCCTTTGCCTACTCTAATACCTTCAATTTCTTTTTCTTCTCTTATTGCTAAAGCTAATGTTTCCAGTACCATATTGAACAACAGTAGTGATAATGGACATCCTTGTTTCACCCCCAATCTTATTGGAAATGCTTCTAGCTTGTCCCCATTACATGTGATGCTTGCTGAAGGTTTTAGGTAGATGCTACTTATTATTTTAAGGAAGAATCTATTTCTATGCTCTCTAGTATTTTTTAATAGGAATGGGTGTTGTATTTTGTCAAAAGCTTTTTCTGCATCTATTGAGATGATCATGTGGTTTCTGTTAGTTTTGTTGTTGATATGATCAATTATGCTAATAATTTTCCTAATATTGAACCAGCCCTGCATTCCTGGTATAAATCCTACCTGGTCATAGTGTATTATTATTCTTGTGATAAGTTGCTGTAATCTATTTGCTAATATTTTATTTAAAATTTTTGCCTCTGTATTCATTAGGGAAATTGGTCTATAATGTTCTTTCTGTGTTTTGACTTTTCCCGGTTTAGGTATCAGCACCATATTTGTATCATAAAAAGAATTTGGTAAGACTCTTTCTTCACATATTTTCCCAAATAGGCTATATAGTATTGGAATTAATTGTTCTTTAAATGTTTGATAGAATTCTCTTGTAAATCCATCTGGCCCTGGAGATTTTTTCCTATGGAGTTCATCAATGGCTTGTTCAATTTCTTTTTTCTGAGATAGGGTTTTTTAAGTATTTTGCTTTTTCTTCTGTTAATCTGGGCAATTTATATTTTTGTAAATATTCATCCATTTCACTAAGATCGTCAAATGTATTGGCTTACAGTTGGGCAAAATAGTTCCTAATTATTGTTTTAATTTCCTCTTCCTCAGTGGTAGATTCACCCTTTTCATTTTTGATACTGGTAATTTGGTTTTCTTCTTTCTTTTTTTAAATTAAATTAACTAAAGGTTTATCTATTTTATTAGTTTTTTCATCAAACTAGCTCTTAGTTTTATTTATTAGTTCAATAGTTTTCTTAATTTCAAAATCAGATTCAGAATTCTTAATCAGGATGCAATTCTAACCAATCAGGGGAATAATAACAACTGAAATTGATAGAGGTGATTTCCTTACCCTGGATTTAACTTATGGGAATGAAATCCCCAGTCTGGCCCTTTTCTGCATGGGAGAGGAGAGAGGAGGGTGAGGAGGAGATACAAAGTTTAGATAAGACCTTATTACATAGACACATCATTTGAGCTTCATAGCAACCTGCTCTCTGTAAGAAGCCCTTCCGGATTTCCTTTATTGCTAGTGTCTCTCTGTTGATTATCTTCAATTTATCCTGTTTATATCTTGTTTGTATGTACCTTGTATATTGTCTCCACTATTAGATAGTGAACTCCTTGAGCGTAGGGATTGTTTTTTGCCTTTGTTTTGTATGCCCAGAGGTGAGCACCGTGCCTGGCACACAGTAGGTATTTAGCCATGGGGGGGGGAGGGAAAAAAATTAACTTTATATTATATATTTAAAAGGAATAGGAAGTTGTACGTAATAGACTTGCAGTTTCATGTGCAATTATCTTTTTTCTATTCTACTGTATTATAGAAATGCTTGTTTCATTTCATGAATTAAAAATAAAATTTTAAAAAATGCTTGTTGACTAATAAATACTGAGATTATCTGAAGAAGTTGTGACTTGCCCACCCACAATTGCATATCTCATGTCAGAGGTGAGATTTGAATACAGGTTTTATTGATTCCAAATTTATTATTTGATTCACTACACTAGGCTGTTAAAACCTTGATTGATTTTCCTAGAATAAGAATGAATTATTCCCTTGTTAGCTTTTCTACACTCCTTTTGTGTAGGATACAAGAATATTGAATGCAGAAAAAATAGAAAAATTCTACACATTTAAAGTTTATTTTGATAGCTCTTTGTCTCTGAGATCAAAGATGAAGTGGCAACATCTTCCTATTAAGAATTTACAATCTATCTGGGAAGGTAGGACTTTCATAAGTATACTGCAAGGGAGAATGTGAAAAGTGCAAATGAAAGATCCAAACTGCTTTGAGAAATTTGAAGCAAGAGAGGTCCTGTCCAGCTGGGAAGAATCAGGAAAGCTTCATGGAAGAGGTGGCACCTGAGATGAGCCTTGAAGGAAGAGAAGGATTCCCTCAAGTGAGATGAGAATGGGAGTGGGCACCAGCCCTGGAGTCAGGAGGACCTGAGTTCAAATCCGGCCTCAGACACTTACTAGCTGTGTGACCCTGGGCAAGTCACTTAACCCTGATTGCCTCCAAAAAAAAAAAAAAGAAAGTAGGGATGGGGGAGGTGTCTATTCTTGGCAGCATGAACAAATGTACAGAGATGCAAGAGGACAGGACATAGTGAATAGTACCATATGGTTAGACCACGAATGGGGAACCTGTGGCCCTCTAGGTCCTCAAGTGCAAGCAGTCCTTTGACTGAATCCAAACTTCACAGAACAAATCCTTTTATTGAGGATTAGTGAACAGTAAATACCTAGAGGTCATACATTGTCCCAAGGCAGCAGGTTCCCTACCCCTGGTATAGACTGCAGAATATGCAAAGAGATAGAGTGAGATAATCTTCCTAATATAGGTTACAGCTGCAGTGTAAGGGAGCCTTAACAAGCTAAAACATTTTGACTTTATTTCGAAGGCAATGGGGAGCCACTGAAGGTTTTTGCCCTGATCATTAGAGCATAAGATTTCATTTGCAATCATTTAAAGGATGGATTAGAAAGGAGTTAAGCAGGAAGTTATCCTAGTAAGGGGTGGTAAGGACCTAACCGAGGAAAGTTAGGATAGCAGTGGAAAGGAGAGGGATGGCTTCCAGGTGCATTGTGAATCAATAGCTTGGCACAGGGGGAAAGAGCCCTGATTGAGTCAGAGCACAGGGGTTCACCTCCCACCTCTGATGCTTATTACCTGTGTGTGTCCTTAGGCAAGTGTTTTGACTTTTTTGGATGCTGTTTCCTCATCTGTAAAATGGGGGAATTGAACTAAGTGGTCCTGAGGCGGTTTTATAGATGAGGAAACTGGGGGCTTGCCCAGGTCAACAAGTAAAACTAACTAAATGTGAAGGATAAAGGGGCGGTGAGCCAAAAATGACATGTTATTAGCCTTGGTGATTGTATCTGAGGGGAGAAAGTTGATGGATTCAGTCTCAAACATGCTCAGTTTATGATATTTCCAGGTGAAGATATGCTATATACAGTTAGCCATATGTGACATCTTAATGATGTGATAGGTAAAAGATGAAATAGCTGAGGAAATAAAGGTTTGAGCTTCCGAGCATATTGATTTATTAAGCAGTTGCCAATTGCCTAACAAATCAACACCAGGGCCCTTCCTCAGCTCAGGACTGGACCCTGAATACAAGGGGAAACAGATTTTTATACATTAAAAACAATCAAATAAGACCAATTAATTAAAAGGAAACAATTAACCATGATACATTAATTAATCTGATTTCTAATTGGAGGAAAGATTAGGGACTTTCCAAGTTGGGAGGGAAAGAGAGAACAGGCATAATTCCCTGAATCAGAAGAAGAGGTATCCAGCTCGCCCCAAGTGCCTTCATTCCATCAAAAGAACATGGAAACAATAGCTGATTAATCGATCCAGGGCCAGTTTTCAGATAAGACACATGGGTTACTTGAGATATATAATTGTGAGAAAATTCCTTGCATTAATCTTTAGATCTGACTGAGCTTCTGGTCAGCATAACCTAGGTCCTTAGTTAAGGGTCTCTAAGCAGCAGGTAGAGGTGATCCAACTTCCCAGCCAGACAAGGCTAGATTCAAACAATGCAATAAAGTTTTCCTACAATTCCCACAATTGAATAAAAATTTCTCACAAGGCAGAAATTGGACTAGACCAGGGGTGGGGAACCTGCGGCCTCGAGGCCACGTGGGGCCCTTAAGGTCCTCAAGTGTGGCCCTTTGACTGAATCCAAACTTCACAAAACAAATCCTTTCATTAAGGGGGATTCCCCACTCCTGGATTAGACCCATAATTGAATGGAAGGGGAACTGAGCTAGCTTCTGAACTGAGTCACTAGGTGGAGTCAGTGTGGTTCACTTAATTGCTATCACCACTTGCTGCTCCAATCCCCTTAATTCTCTCAATATCAACATTATGTAAAGGGCTTTAAATGGAAAAAGGAATGGAAGGGAGGAAACATATTAAACAGAAAGGAACTCAAGAAAGAAATCAGCAAAAACTCATGGCTTTTAAAGTCAATATGCAAATAATGTAGTTTTTTCAGTGGTTTCAGTCATGTCTGACTTTTTGTGAGCCCATTTGGGGTTTTCTTGGCAAAGATACTGGAGTGGTTTGCCATTTCCTTCTCTAGCTCATTTTACAGATGAGGAAACTGAGGCAATCAGGGTTAAGTGACATGTTCAGGGTCACACTGCTAGTACATGTCTGAGGCTAGATCTGAACTCAGGAAGCTGTCTTCTTGACTTTAGGCTGGGGATTCTATTCACTGTGCCACCTAGTTGCCCATACAAATGTAGCAACACAGAATCAGAAGGGACCTCAAAGGTCATCTAGTCCAACCCATACCTGGGCTCCGTTTAGTAAAACAGAGCTGCTAATATATTCTAATTGGTTGTTGTCCTTCATTGTCGAAGAGGACCAAAATGTTGGGGTCAGGGTACAGTGTATCTGGCTGTGGTTGATCAGAGCCATATGAGCTGGGAAGGCTGTATCACGAGTCAGGCACAAATAGTCCATATGGACATTTGGAGTGGAGATGTCTCTAAATTTGCACATCTCACATTTCTAAAATGGTAAAATGGTAAGGGTGGTATCTTGATTCTTGCATAAATTGGATTTAAGTAGGACAGAGCTGCACAAAGTCATTGGCTTCACTCTCTCTTCCAGAGTCATCAGAGTCCAGTGGCTAGACAAAAGTCAAGACAATTGGTGATAGCCCAGGATGCAGTGGATGACCTTCGTCTTTGATGTCTGACCAAGCTCTAAGCCCTCTACAATGCATGCTTCAGCTGCCTTCATAGCCATTGGAACAAATTGTCCTCATTTGCCCATTCCTTCAGGGCAAGTCTTTACATGCTGGGGGTAGACACCCCCCCAACTCACTGATGGGTTTGAGGCCCCTCAGTTACCTTCAACCTGGTTTATCCCATCTGCTGAAATGGTTTACCAGGATGTGGCTGCTGTCCATGCTATTGCTTCTTGGACCCACAGGTGAGAGTTGGATGGCAGGTGGATTCAAAAATGGAAAGCAGCCCTGAAAAGGGGTCCACAGCCTCACACCAGAGGTACTAGTCTTCCCTGCACACCTGTACACCCCATATTCAACTGCTGTTCTGATAAGTTGCATCATACAAATATATAAGATAAAGAGCCATTCCCCAATTTATAAATGGCTAAAAATATGAACAGTTATCCAAAGAATAATTTAAAACTATTAACAATCATATGAAAGATTACTTCAAATATTGACAAGAGAAATATCCATTGAAAGGACTCTCAATTTTCACCTCAAATCCAACAAACTAGAAAAGAAGACAAAACATTTTGGAAGGCAGAATAATACAGTGGAAAGAGACCTGGCCCTGAAGTCAAAGCCTTGTGCTCAAGATTTTTATCAATGATTTGGAGTAAGATATAGATAGCTTGTGTATCAATTTTTTTTATGTTTTATTGATGGCTTTTGTTTTTACGTATGTCTTTCTAGAGAGTCATCTCCCTCCCTGCCCAATGAGACTTCCATGGAGCAAAGAAAAACGGGTAGGTTATACCACTTAATATTGTGTCTAGTTGGACAGCTATGCATATATACATTCTACACCCATAGTCCCTCTCACCCCAATGTCTCCAACAAAAGGAGGGTATCTTTCCTCATCTCTTCTCCAGGTTCAACATTCTTTATTATAATTACTCAACATTCAGCTTTATGTCAGAGAGATGGGATTTAATGTAATTGTTTACATTACTGAAAGCATTACTGAAGTAGAAGATTCTTCTAAGGTTCCTTCTAACTCTAAATATATGATGTTATAATCCTTTATTGTTCCCCTGATTCTCCTTTACTCTGCCTCAGTTCATGCATCTTCTAATGTTTTTCCAAATTCCTCATATTTGATATACAATATGATATGATATAATGTAATATAATGTAGAATAATATAATAATATGTATAATTCATCCATTATATTATGTATTATGTATATTATCCTATATATATATTATTCATCCATTATATGTATCACAATTTGTTCAGCCATTCCCCAAATGATAGACACCCACTTTATTTCCAGTTTTTTGCTGCTGCAAAAAGTATTGCTATGAGTATTTTTGGTATATATAGAGCCTTTTATTCTATCTTTGACCAACTTGGAGTATGTACCCAGTAGTTAGATCTCTAGGTCAAAGGATATGAGCAGTTTAGTGACTTTCCTCCCACAATTTAAACTAATTTTTCAAAAATGGTTGTACCAATTCACAACCCATCAGCAGTGCATTAACATGTCTTTCTTTCCACAGCCCTCCCAACACTGACTATTTCTAGCTATGGTCTTAGCCAGGTTTCTGGGTATGAGGTAAAATTGGTGTTGCTTTAATTTATACTTCTATTCATTATTAGTGATTTGGAGAAATTTTTATGTGGCTATTAATGGTTTGTAATTCCTCTTTTGAAAATTCTTTGTTGATAGACTTTGACCACCTATCTGTCATAGAAAGCTTATTAAAGTTGCAGATGAGGCAAAAGTAGGAAAATTAGCCAGCATGTAGGTTGACAGAATGTGATAGGATGGTCACAGCTGCGTTTTCATCTTGTGGGTCAATAGCCTTGTCCAATAGCCTTGTTTATCCTGGAATGATCTATGCCTCTCACACATAATGTAATGTGGCTGCTTTTCTGAAATGAACTGTGATGGTGAATGAATGTATTATAACAAAAATTTCATAAAGTGGTTGGCCAATAGGCTCTCTTGGTGATTTAGCTTATAGGGAGGGAATTTCCTCAAGGTGAAAGCTACTTTGGGTTGGGTCATGCGTGAGTGTAGACCTGTATATGTTAGGATCAATCTCTGTCATATATAATGACCATATTTTCTGGCCTACCTTCAATTTTTAAATGCTCTGTTTCCTTTATAAATTGGGGGGGAGGGGAGAATAGTTTTCATTTAATCGTATGTCCTGATTCTGGTCCCACGCTTACATGAAACATAGTGTGGTATAACAGAACATACCAGGTTTAGAACCAAAAGATTTTAATTGTAGTCCTAATTTGGACCCTTATTAGCTCTGTGGTTGAGATGAAGTCACAACCTCACTAAGTTTCTGTTTATCTGTAGGATGGGAGTATAATCTTTGCATTAACCTATTTTGTAGGGTTTCTGTGAAGAAAATGCTTTGTAAAACATGAAATATTAGATAAATGAGAGTTATTACTATTATTATGACTTAGTTTTGAGTCCTTTTGGCATTCCAATTGCCCTTTTCTAGGTTTCACTCCAACTTATCTTTTAAAAATGTGGTACCCAAGGGGCAGCTAGGCGGTACAGTGGATAGAGCCTGGCCCTCAAGTCAGGAGGACCTGAGTTTAAATCCGGCCTCAGACCAAACACTTAACACTCGCTAGCTGTGTGACCCTGGGCAAGTCACTTAACCCCAATTGCCTAAAAAAAAAAAAAATTTTAAAAATGTGGTACCCAGAAGTGAAAATGATACTATAAGTGTGATATGATAATGACAGAATCCAGTGGGACTATCCCCTCCCTCATTTTGCTGATTAGTTTTTTTTTTTAATTGATGGCTTTTGTTTTTATATATGCCTTTGGCAATTATGCTTCTTCTAATGTTACCTTATGCAGCAAAGTTCATCAATTTTCTTGCCCAGACTTCATAGTCATAAAATCCTTTCCAAATTCCTTCTGAGGGTGTCATTTGTTTCTGTGTGAATCATCAGCAGTGACTGCCAGTTGGCAGGTTTGAGACATCTCAGCAGGCTCTATACCACCTCCTACATACACAGCCCAGAAAGATAGCATAGTTCCCGACTGGCCATGTCAGGTCCACTGACCTCAGCAGGCTGTCACTGCCTGCTAAGAAGCAGCTCTGCTTTTTGGCCCAGAGCCTGATTTCTTTAAACCAGCTAACCTGTGGATGCTTAAAATAAACATCATTGGTATAATCCTTATTAAAGGGTTAATCTCATATACGGCATCATGCCAGAATTTTGATGCCATGCTCTGAAATGAAATAAATTAGAATCAATAGAAAATGATGAGCCAGGTACAAAATTAATGCAGCTCAAGAGGGGCTTAGTGAATGGGTTGTTGAGATAACACTTTTCAGATTTAATTAAGGAGTTCAAGGTGTTTCCCAAAACATCTAAGGACTAGGGTACCACCCAGGGAGATAAGAATCTAAAATACAACTAATATGAGATAAGCTGTAACCTAATTTATTGAAACATGATCAGAGTAATATCATAACCAACTACTTTCATGGAACTTAGAAAAAGGAGCTGTAAGTCTAAGATTTTGTCAGTGTTTATTCAGCACATTTAAGGGGGAGGTGTTGTGCCTGACCCTTGGGAGTTAATAGGACAGTGTGCCAGATTTGGAGTCAGAGAAACAGAATATGAATCCTGTCTTTGCTACTTTTATCTTTGTGACCTTCAGCAAGTCACGTACCTTTTCAAGACTCAGTTCCTTAGTTGTAAAGTGAGTGGGTTGGACTAGATGCCCACCTTTAAGGTCTAAGTCTTTAATTCTGTCTCCCCATGGAAGAGATGGCTACCTCCGACTATTTTAATATGACATATACAGACTCTAGGTTGTGTACCTATTCTATTCCACAGTTCTATCTCTTTATTATTTAGTTGTTTTTTTTTTCCTGGAGGCAATCAGAGTCACACAGCTAATATGTGTCCCAGGCCAGATTTGAACTCAGGCCTTCCTGGCTCCTGGGCCAGCGCTGCATGCACTGCACGTGCCCAACCCCCCCTTTATTTTGTAACTAGTACCATATTGATTTGAGAATTACTGCTCGGTTTGAGATCTGGTACTGCTAATCCCTCTTCCTTCCTGCCTGCCTTTTTTTTTTTTTTCATTTCCCTTACGTCCATGACATATGAGGGTTGGTTAAAGGAATCGGACCCAGAGAAAGAAGATGGGAGAGGAGAGGTGGAGGGGATATGGCAGCTGTCTTCAGATATTTGAAGGACTGTCACATGGACTGTCACTATTTGTCACCAGAGTGCAGAACTAGGAGCCATGGGTAGAAGTTGCTAAGAGGCCAATCTAGATTTTGGGAGGAACACAACTACATAGTATTTTGGAAAGAGCACTGGATTTGGGGTCAAAGGACTTGAGTTCACTACTTTCTACTACCTGTGTAATTTCAAAGTTGTTTGACTTGTTAATTGTTATTAAAAATTAATTATTGTTAATATGTTATATAAATTATATATAAATATATTTATATATTAATAAATCAGATATGTGTGCTAAGTGCGGGAGAAGAGTTAAAGATGACAACAAGGTTTTGGATTTGGATGACTAAATGGTGTGGCTCTTGATAGTAATAGGGAATTTCAGAGGAGGGGAAATGTTTGAGAAAGATGAGTTCAGCTTTGGATATGGTGAGTTAGAAATGTCTGTGGAATATCTAATTTGATATACTCCTCAAAAATTGGGAGTAATAAAAACATGACATCTTTCACTTTTCCTCACCTGATTTTTACCTCCCTAGTCATTAAAGGAGATTAAGGCCCTTTTTAAAAAAAAAAGGAAGTCCTAAAAATTGAGGATACAGTGTCAATTTTAATGAAACTCCCTGTAACCAAGTAAGTCAAAATTCATTACAGGTTTAATATATTTATAACACAGCATTTATGTATGTAGTATATTGTATATAACATAGTACATATAGTATTTATATTTTGGTCTCATTTTAAAGATGAAAAAACTGAGGCCCCAAGCAGTCTTAGCAAGATATAGGACTTGCCTGAAGCCATTATTGGGAGAGCTGAAAACAGATCATAGGCCTCTTAAAGGTCCTATTTATATTAATAAATATAAAAATATAAATATATATTAACATATATATTTATGCTATATAAATATATTATATAAGGTATAATATATAGTTATATATAATAACTGTTATAACTTTTCTGCACACTTCACTCTGCAACAGTTAATCCAAATCTTCCCAGGTTTCTCTGAATCTGTCCCTTTCATTATTTCTTATGTGTTCCTTCACATTTCTATGCTGTAATTTGTTCAGCCTGTCCCTCAGGAAAACATTTTCTAATAATTAGAGCTGTCTCAAAGTGGAATGAGTGGCCTCAGGAAGTGGTGGGTCCCCTTCCTTCAAGCTGAGATCGGAGGACCACCTGTTGGGTATGTTATAGTGGGGGTTTCTTTTGTATTTGGATGGTTGCTATGTTCTCTTTCAACTCTTAAATTCTGATTCTGTGACTAGATGATTACTAAGATTCCTTCTGGCACTCAACCTGTGATCCATAGGGCAGTTCCGACTGAACAAATTATCCATACGATAAACAAAAAGTGTTATTTTAAAATTCAGGGCCAACTTTAAAGACACCCACAACTGTCTCAGAAAATTATGTTCCTTTCCAAGCCCACACAATTGCACTGGATACTGATTTTTCTGTCATGATAAAAGGCTTTGTTGCAATGAAACAGAACCCTTTGGAAATAAAGACTGTTAGATCATAGTGTGACATATAGGGATAGTATTGCTCTGGGAAACCAACTGGGATCAAAATGAGCCTCATTTCTCGTTCCCCACTTTTAGTTTTTCTATCTTCTGCCTTGTCAAATGATTGAGGCATTGAATTGTTATTGCTTGAAGGGACCTTGGAGATCATTTCATCCATTCCCCTTGTTGTCATAACTGAGTATATCCTTTTTAATGTCTTTGTTTCTTTTTAAATACACATAAAGAGGAGAGTGAAGAAAATGAAGCCACAGATAGCTTACCACTTCCAGAGGGAAACAGGCTTACAAAACCACAGCTCCACTATTGCCCTGCTGAGAATCTCTTTGTTTATGAAACAGTCACTTTGGCAATAGTTATATAATGCTAATCAGCATGGAAATTGCATAACCATGCTCACACAGAAGCATTTTTCAATTGTTCTGATTTATTTCTTCAATAACTTTTCCTTTTCTTCCCTATACTAGAATTCTATGGTTCCCCACTGGAGAGTGTCTGGAGGAGAACAACCAGGATGGTAAAAGGCATTGAGTCCATACTGTATGCAGGTAGGCTGAAGGTGGAGAAAACAAACAAATAAAAAACTGAAGAGGTGTGTGTGATGCTGTAGGGATAGAAATGACAACTGTTTTAAAGTATTTGAAAGGTTGTCAGAGAAGAAGGATTGTATTTATTTTGTTTGACTCCAGGGAGCACAATTAGGAGCCATGGTAGAAGTTGCAAAAAGGTCAATTTAGGCTTGGGGAGGAATACAGTCGTGTGGTGGTTTGGAAAGAACACTAGATTTGGAAAGAACACTAGATTTGGGGCCAGAAGACCTGAATCTACTACTTACTACTTTCTGTGTGAGTCTGGTAAAATCACTTCTCTCAGAGCCTCAGCTTCCTAATGTGTAAAATGAGGTATTAGACTAGAAGATATTTGAGGACCTTATAAACTCTGACATGAATGCCCACCTACCTTATGTGAGCTGGTTTAAGTACTGGGTTGTCTTAGACAGACTAGACTTTTTTTGGCTGACATTTACAATGCAAGTTTATTAAAGTTTATAAGGTTTACAGAGTACCCCATGTCATCTCAGTTGATTTTGCAACAGCCTTTCAAGACCAGTTGTGCAAGTATTATCAACCCAATTTTAGAGATAAGGAGACTGCGACTTGGAGATGTTGTTTGATTTGGAATCAAGGACAGCCATGTAGGAGTTCCAACTGAAGACTCATCTTCCTACGGTATGATCAACTTGTTTGTAAGAACTTGATCTTATGCCACATGAATAGGATCTTCTTTCTTTCTTTCTTTCTTTCTTTTTCTTTTTTGTAAAGAAGCTTCTTTTGTTGCATGAATCAATAGGACTGGGACCTTTAAGAGACCTATGATCTGTTTTCAACTCTCCCAATAATGGCTTCAAACAAGTCATATATCTTATTAAGGCCACTTGAGGCCTCAGTTTTTTCATCTTTAAAATGAGACCAAAACATAAATACTGTATGTACTGTGTTACATACAATATACTAAATACATAAATGTTGTGTTATAAATATATTAAAACTGTAATGAATTCTGACTTTGGTTACAAGGAGTTTCATTAAAATCCACATTGTAGCATCAATTTTTAGGACCTGAAACTGAAAAAAGGCCCTAATCTCCTTTAATGACTAGGAAGGTAAAAATTATCGGAGGAAAAGTGAAAGATGTCATGTTTTTATTACCCCCAATGTTTGAGGAGTATGTCAAATTAGATATTCCACAGACATTTCTAACTCACCATATCCAAAACTGAACTCGTCTTTCTCAAACGTTTCCCCTCCTCTGAAATTCCTTATTACTATCAAGAGCCACACCATTTAGTCATCCAAATGCAAAACCTTGGTGTCATCTTTAACTCTTCTCCCACACTTACCACACATATCTAATTTATTGCCAGGTCTTGCCATTTATACTTTTATAAATAACACTACTCGTTGACATCTTCTCTGACTAGGATCTTTTCAATGCATTAGTTTTGTTAATGTCATGTTAAAGGCTTTGTAATGACACGTGGGTGGTATTCTTGTATTACTATAGCTCATTCTTGATGCATTAATTGGTATATATGTACATTTATACATATTTTTTAAGCCCATAATGAATTCTTTTGGGATCCAAAGGTGAGTCTGCTTGGTTACTTCCTTTTTTCCTTTTTTTTCTTTTTGCTAGGCAATGGGGTTAAGTGACTTGCCCAAGGTCACACAGCTATTAAGTGTTATGTGTCTGAGGCTGGATTTGAACTTAGGTCCTCCTGACTCCAGGGCTGGTGCTGTATCCACTGCGCCGCCTAGCTGCCCCTTCTTGGTTACTTTCAATAATAAAAATCCAAGTAGCAGTTAATGTACCAAGATAGAAATTGTACGTAAAAGTGCCAATTTTTAATATTTGTAGACTAAGAATAATAATACTTGTAGACTTGGACTTAGCACTGCTCCCTTTTCTCTGCTTCTGTCCCCATCACTATGGAACAAAAAGAGATTTCAAAGAACTGTACTTCTGTCCATTTCATGGGCCCTCAAAATTAATCATTTGGTGTTCTATCTTCTGGTGATGAGCCTTTCTTTACTGACAAGGCTGTTCTTCACACAATAGATATATAGTATATCCCTGATCAATATTTAAAGCCTTTTGAATTTGGTAGAATTTGCTGGGAGCTTGTGATCTACTTGCATAGCTTGGGGCAAACTAGGACCACCATCAGATCATAAAGAGACTTAAGAGTAGCACTTTATTGGAAGGCTACCAAATGAATGCACATAATGCAACTAGAAGATAAATCAGTGCAAAATGGTATGGTACTGATTCAGATTCAGTAGATTTTGTAGATGAAAAAAGGATTTAGGTGGCTTGATAATAGAAAGTTTGCTAGAAGATGTAAGACTTGAGCTAGACGTTGAATGAGAGTCAGCATTTGAGTAATTAGAAGAAAAAAGGGAAAGTAGTTGGGGAGGCAGCATAGGTGGAAAGAGCAGTGTGATAAAAGGCAGGGAAGATAGGGGCAGCTAGGTGGTATAGTGGATAAAATGCTGGGCCTAGAGTCAAGAAGACTCATCTTTGTGAGTTCAAATCTGGTCTCAGATGCTTGCTAGCTGGGTGACCCTGAGGATGTCACTTAACCTTGTTTGCCTTAGTTCCTCTTCTGTGAAATGAGCTGGAGAAGGAAATGGCACACCACTTCAGTATCTTTGCCAAGAAAATGAGGTCGCAAAGAGTCAGATATGATTGGACAACAACAATGGAGGATGAACATAACCTAGAAATCTTTTGTTTCCCAGTGGTGGTGATAGGGTGGGATAGTAGCCATGTTCATGAGAGGGCTGGACTAAATTGGGGTGAAGCTTGTGGCTATGAAAAAAGCTAAAGTAACTGGTCGACATGGAGATCAAAGCCCTGCCCTCCTTTGTACCACACACAAACCAAGATAGTGTGGTATATAAGGAGCCCTAGACTGTAAGACAGAAGATGATGGGTTTAGTCAAGGTACTGTTACTTACAGTGTATGACCTTAAGAAATTCATATAATTTCTCCGAGTTGATTTCAAACTATAATGTCACTATAACAATTAAAACTATTTGGTTCTGAGGTAAGTAGGACCCAAAAGCACTTTAAAGCACTTTAACAAAGCATTCCATAAAACCAAGATTACAAAATTCTGGGGTAAAAACTCTAGACAACTCAACAACCGCTACTAGGAAAACTAGAAAGTAACAAGGAAGAAATTAGTTTTGAACCTAATACTTTATGCCAGAAGTTCTCAAAGTGTGGTCTGGGGACCCCTAAGGATTCCTGAGACCCTTTCAGGAGATCCACAAAATTATAACTATTTTCATAACGCCATGAAGATATTTCAATTTTTCATATGGTAAATATAAATATAATTCACATAAACAGAAGCTCTTTGGGGAGGCCTTAATAATTTTTAAGAGTATAAAGGAGTCCTGAGTTTGAGAAAAGTTTGAGAATCTGCCCAATATCATATGTCACATACCAAATCCATGTTATATACCATATATAACAGTAAGCTCCAAATGAATACATGACCTAAATATAAAAGATCACCGTAAAAAAAAAATTAGAGAACAATGAAGAAAGTATATTGTACTGCTATGTCTAGGGCGAGAATTATTAGTTGAACTCAGGATAAAGGTGATCACAGAGGGTAAAATGCACAATTTCAATTATATAAAATGCAAAACTTTTGCATGAACAAAATCAATGCAGCTAGAATAGAAGAGGAGCAGTTAATTGCAAAAAATCTTTGTAACAAATGTACTTGTTAAATATATCTATCTATCTATCTGATATTCAGTATATATAAATACAGTGGAACAACTGCCTAATAATAAAGTCCAAGTCTTTAGATCATGCTCCAATTTGGCCTTCTAGGTGAGTTACATAGAGTATGTGCAGATATTTCCTACCTAGTTCCAATCTGACACATGGAAATTTGGATGCCTATGATAATTCAGGGTTAATACTAGGTGATGATGAAAAGCTTTCTAGTTGGCTTCAGACCTGGGAAAACTGATGACTCAGAAGAGACTGAGCTACAATTGAATGTGCATAAGAAAGTAGATATCTCTCTTCCCTTGAGTCTCCCAAGTTAAAATGATTGACCACTCTAAGTCATTAATAATAAGAGAAATGCAAATTTAAACAACTCTGAGGTTTCCTGTCACACCCATCAGATTGAGGAAGATGACCAGAGACAAAATGATAAATGTTGGCAGGGCTGCGAGATTTATACACTCATGCACCGGTGGAGGATCTCTGAATTGGATCAGCCTTTCTGGAAAATCATTTGGAATTGTACTTAAAAAAAGTCACCAAACCTTACATATCCATAGACTCCATCATGCCTCTACTAGGAAGTACCTAGGACGTCAAACACAAAGAAAAAGTCCCCATAGACGCAAAAATAATCACATCAGCACCTTTTGTAACAGCAAAGAACTGGAAAGAAAGTACACAGTTGCTGGTCGATTGGAGAATGGCTGAACAAATTGTGTGTGAGTTTAAAGGTTGTTATAGTACCATAAGAAATGATGAAAATTAAGAATTAAGAGAAATTTGAGAAAATTTGTATGAATCAATGCAGAGTAAAGTATGTAGAACCAAGAGAATAATTTGCACAATGACCATAATGGAAGTAAAAGAAAACAACACAGAATGACTTCAGAACTTTGATTCATTCGGTGACTTCCCATGACTTCAGTGAACAATTGTGAAAGTCTGTCCTCTTTTTAGAGGGAAGGTGGACTGTTGATATAGGCTGAAGCATAGATTGTCAGACTTGCCAATATATTGCTTTGTTTTACCTAGCAGTATTTCTGTTATCAGCTAGGATTCCCTTAGTGGTGGTGGAGGAGAATCATTGTGTGTGGGGTGTTTGTGACCCCCAAAATAATCAAATCAGAGACTTTTTCTTAAGAAAGGCAAAAAGGAGTTTTATTGCTTTCTCATGAGAAAGGACACACCCAGCATTGCTGAAGATGGCTCCAGCCAGGGTGTGCAAGGGAGTGCAGCTCAAAGCCAGTTTATATAGACCGTAACTTGGAACCCCCATCCACCCCTAGCTCCTTTTCCCATTGGCTGGGCTTCAGAGCTCACAGTCTAATCACAGAAACTTTTCTCCAGCAACAAGGCTGCAAAAAAGTGCAAAAGAAGGAACTGTTGGTTCAGCAACAGTTCAGATAAAAGGAGGGGAGAGCCAGAAAGCCTGGACAAACAAGATACTTTCGGGGACATCGCCTGATGTACTCCCTTATCTTGTTTACATATTTGTGTAAACCAATAAACCAAGAAATCAATTAATCAATTACCTAATCTCCCCCTGTCCTGTTTTCCTATCAATTCTGTGGGAACCACACAGTTAGCATTTCTCATAATTCCCCTATTTTTTTTTTTAATAAGGATTTGGTTCCCACACCTTCCCAATTTCCTTAGCCTCTTTATCTCCTTAACATGATTTCGAATTCTCCATCACTGGGGAAAGTCTAATTGGTACTTTCAATCATCATCCTTATATTGCCAGAGCTTGCCCTCTGAACTCCCACTGTGGGTCCTACTGGGATAATCTTTAGTGAGATTATCAATGGTTGTACCAGTCCCTTATTGCATGGAACTATACAACTTCCTACAGCAGTTAATATTCTAACCATCCCTTTAATTAATTATCTATCTCAGAGTTCTCTGTCAACTCCTCAGCTAAAGTGGTTAAACCTTGCAATGCCTTAGTGATGGTTCTATCTGGGGCTGTGCTACTGGGCAACATTTCATCAGGGGATTTTGGGGACTTAAAATAAAATGGGAGAAAGTGAACGGCGCATTGACAAATTAAAAATGGGGCAGTCCCCTTATTAAGTACAGATACAGAGACCCAAAAGTACCGATAAATTGTCCATTTAAAGCTTCAGAAGTCTCTTCTCATACAGCTGTCTGACATTCTGGACATCATCTGGCAAAGTCCTCTGGTCCAACTGCCATTCAAACAGTGTCCAGCAGACTCTCCTCCTGCAGAGATCCTCCTTCTTGTGTCCTCTCTCCTACAAGATTGACCTTAACACAATTTTAAATTATCTTGCCAATAACCAGGGCAAATAATGAAAGTTAACTCAACTCCCATGTCTCCACTATTACAAGGTCAAAATTGGAACCTTGGCCAATTGTCATATTTTAAGAAACTCGAATTAGAAAAATTAGAACCTAGCCTTACACTCTACATTACTTCTAGTTTCATACCTTGCATTGGTTCATTATTCATTCCTATTCATATTCCCCATCAGGAGGATGAGATTCCACTAAGGAATTACTAACACACTCCAATACATAATAGTTAATTTAAAACCAGTACATATCAAAAAACAAAACAATCCCAACTTCTAGTCACGTACAAATAAGTAATAACAGAATAATATCCTAGTTCCCCAATATCCTGGCCTAATTATCCCCTAATGATGGGGTATGGGTCCAAGCTGAGATCCTTGCCTCTTGCCCCAGAAAGAATCTGACTCCCATCCTTCCATGGGCCCCAATTCCTCATCTTCCTTTGAAAGCCCTAGCCCCACCTTTTGATCTTATTCAGAGGCCTTTCAAACTTCGTCCTTCCCTTCATTATCTATTCAATATCTCAGACATTCCAATTGGAATTCTCTCCTAGATCCTTTTCCCAGCTCCTCCTCTGGTCACTCAAAGTTACTTCAGTGTATGCAAGATCCACCCTGGCCCCCATTCAAATGCTGAGACTTTCTCCTGCCTGCTTGTCCTTATGGCTGTCACCTGGCCTATATGGTTTATCTCCAACAAACTTCCCCCCTGGCTGAAAGACCTGGTCTGACCTCCTTCAGGAGGAACCCTTGTGCTGTGACCCTGGAGTCCCAGCACCTCCAAACCTCCAGACCTCATCATAACCATTATGAGAAATTAAAGGATCCTGACTTATACAGGAATATACTAGTAACAGATGTCAAGACTGAATACTTAATTCTGAAATTCCAGGCCAAATAACTCAGTCTTATACTTGCATCTTACTATAATAACCTCAAATGTTTCCACATCAATCTATTGTTTAATAGATTAGATATTTATGCTTACAAACTTATGATTGTAGGAATTTGCCATGAAAGAACATAACTAAAGGAAGGGAACAATGCTTCCCTAGAGTCATGTCAACTCCAGGCAGAAGTTACATATATATGACCAACTGCATTGAGCCAGGCTTAAAATCTGCCAGGTGTCATAGTGGGGAAATTGAGTCAGGAGACTCCTACCTCAGCCATGCAGAAAAGTTGTTCTCCCCATGAGAACACCCTCTTGCAGCTCATAGATGCAGCTCACAAACCTCTTTGCAGGTTGCTGACGTCATGGGTCAGTAGCTCAATCAGCTCCTTGTTAGCCATACCTGGAGTTAGACTCAGAATAATAGTTCATTAACAATTCCTAAGGTCTTAGATAGCAAATTCCCCTTATCAGTGTTTCAGGTGGGACTATAGTTTAATTCGGGAACACCTCCAAAGTGAGCTCTAAGTAGTTTGCATAACTTCCTACACATGTTCTGATTCCTAATAACGTCCTGAGTAAAACAAAGTTTCCATTAGGATCATAAGTTGCTATTCTAAATAAATTTGCCTCTCTGTTTCTCAAGCTTATTTATTCCTTTCTAACCATTCTTAATCTGAAAGAATGAGACACTTTCAGGACCTGAATCCTATACATATGGTAAGTTCAAACTGTAATTTTAACTTTTGCTAGGCCATGGAATGAATTCAGATCAAAACAGTAAGATCTTTCCTACTTACAGCTTATATGCTTTAGTATTAATCACTAGCCTTAGATCTGTGATGCTGCTTCCATTGAGACTATTTCTCTAAAAGCACCCAGTTAAGTCCAGTCCAAGGACACAACAAACCCAGGAATGAAACTCTAAGTTCATAGTAGGTTTGTCCATAATTTTCTTGCAAATAGAAATTTAGTAGGCCCTCTAAAAGAATATCAAAGATTTTATCAAAACTTTTTTTTCATAAAAGTATCTCCCTATCTCAAAAACAGCTTACAATTTCCTAATTATGATAAAATTCCTAATTACCTAAATTCTCTAGTCAAAAGGTGCCTATAAGAATTATGAGATTTTATAAAATCTTTTATTTTTTTGCATGATTACCAGGTTTCTTTTCACACGCACACACAAAATATTTTTTTTACCAGTGCTTGACTTAACAATAACTCCAAATAGCTTAGTTAACAATTTTAAACTTCTTAAGTGAAAGCCAGATAATCCCAGCTAAGACTTCCCTTTAAACATAGACAAAACTTGGAAGTTCTCATTTCTTAAATTACAATACTTAAAAGGAAATGTTACAAAACAGGACCATATAGAATGCCCCAACAGCCCTGATTCATTCCTTTTTCTCTTTTCTCTGAAGGCACAATTAATTTAACAACATTCTAGATTATAAAAGAAATTGCCCTTCCAGCAACATAACTAATACCAGATTATATCATACAAGAAAATTCAGAAACAAAGAAGCAGTATATTAAAAACCTAAAACAGACCCAATAAAAATCTTTCTTTCTGAACCCTTTCACCAGGTCCAACAGCCTCCAGGGGCCACTCCCACCCCTATAGACTGGCTTTTCTTTTTTAATTATCTATGCTACCCCATCATTGTCTTTTTACTGGTCTGATAGCCTCGGGCCACATCCAGATTCTAGCTCAGTGACACTCCCAATCAAGGAATTTGGTGGTGGTGGTGGGGGACCTAGATTTTCCAGGCTTGCTAGTCCCTGCCTTAAGAGCCTAGCCCATATGGCCCACCCTCAACAAACCCAGTCTTTAGCCTAAAGAAGGCCTGGGTTAAATTTTTTTTTTTAATTTTCTAATTGAGGCCCTGATATATAAGAGAATATTTCATTAATTCCAAATCAATATATATCAATAAGTTTTTCACAATAAAATATTTTTGTACCACAGGGCATACATTATAAAATTATTTCCACAATTGTAATAAACTTTGAAACAACCCATTATCGATTTACTTGAATGCACTCCTAAATCACTTTGCACAGAGCATCATTCATCTCATCATTAATATGTCGAAACTATTACTTTAAACCACCATACATTTTTATAATAGTCAAGATTCTAAATGAAAATCTGCTATTATAGTCTTATAAACCAAATATACCTCACTAGGTATTTAACAGTTTCAAATTATCTCATCTTTATCACTAAAAGACCCATTGCAGGTCAAGAGTTACCTTAACACCATTTCTACCTCATAATGGTCCCTCAGATTTTACAATCTAAGAGTTTTAGAAATACAATACAATTTGGAAATACAGTAATAACTTAAACAATAAACTTCAAATAACATCAATTGCATTTCCACATTATCACATATAGAAATGATCGTTCTTATTACTCTTAGCACTTTTAACTTTTAACATTAACTAATAATGCCACATCTCATAACAACCATTATTATTTTTTTATAGAACAGTAAACTTAAATCCAATCAGATCTGAATTTATAATCACTAATGATAAACATTTAAAAAATTTTTTTGTTTCAAACCCAATACTCTTGGCCCTTTAAAAGGAAATATTTTCCACAAATTTATATATTCCCTTAAAAAGACACGTGGTGACAGTTCCTGCTCTAAATTCTCCTCTTCTTTCCTACTTCCTTAAGGGAACTAAGAAAAAGTCCCCTCTGCTTCTTAGAGGCTTATCAGATGGAGCCACCCTTCTGAAAATCTCAGGCTTCAGCAATTTGAACAGGGTGTAACCCTCTATCACTTTATTGCTTTTCAAATTAAGCTAAAAAAATTTTTTTTTTCATTTTTCCATCCTTCTACTTAAAACAGACTACTTCCTCATACCTTCTCAACTTACTTTTCTTTCTACCCATACTTCTCTCATTCCTACATGCTTAAACTTTCTTGCCTTTCCTTCTGATGGACCTTGATTAAAGTCCCTTTAAAACTGCACATATCTTATTTCTTTCTAAGTCTGACCTGACAGTTCTCTTACCCTCCTCAACTGACTTTTTCCAATCATATAACCAAAATAATAAAGTATTTCTTTTCTCTTACTTTCTCTTATCTACTCTCTCCTCTGAGGTTGTTGTAATCAAGGAGGGAGGGAGAGGGGAGATAAAGAGAAAACAGTTTCCAAGCAATAAATCTTGCTACAGCTCTTAGAAGCTACTCTTGCTGGCTGCATTTTTATACCTTACAGGGTTTCAGATTACACAGACACTCACTCGCACAGACACATGACGGACAGAAACAAAGTCATGAAACAAATCCTGTTTATATTTTCTTGTCCTTTTATGTTTTGATAATGCACTCAATTACTCAATCTGTTCCCTATATCTTTGGTAATTCATCCCAATTGCTAATCCTAGACCCTCAAGGGCTATTGTCTGGAATATTTGGTAAAGGTTCCTTGCCACCATTAACCTTAGAATTTGTTTTCCCCATGCCTTATGGACTCGAACCGCTTGGGGGGGCACCTTACAGACTCTAACCGCTTAGGCCCTGGGGAACCTGGTCACCCAGGGGTCATCAGTCTTGGCCTTGGCTACCTTATGGACTCAAACCACTTAGGTGCACAAAGGACTCATGGGTCTTGCTTACCTGGGTCTATGCGCACAAACTTACATGACGCTTCAGTTTCACTTTCTTGGTGGCTTCGATGGTTCCTTTGCTAGCGTGGCGGAGCTCTGTTACTTTCATTTTTGCCTGTTGAGATCGTCTCTCTTCGGGTCCTTGCTTAGTCAGGAGGGGAATTTCACAGACACCAAATCCTTGGGCCACCAGAAATTGCCTGGTGGGCGCCTGCCCTGGGATCCATGTGGGGAGATTTCCCCTAAAAAGGGAAATGGTCCGGATTCCATAACCGTGGGGGTGTTTGTGACCCCCAAAATAATTAAATCAGAGACTTTTTCTTAAGAAAGGCAAAAAGGAGTTTTATTGCTTTCTCATGAGAAAGGACACACCCAGCACTGTTCAAGATGGCTCCAGCCAGGGTGTGCAAGGGAGTGCAGCTCAAAGCCAGTTTACATAGACCCTAACGCAGAACCCCCACCCACCCACTAGCTCCTTTTCCCATTGTCTGGGCTTCAGAGCTCACAGTCTAAGCACAGAAACTTTTCCCCAGCAACAAGGTTGCAAAAAGGCCTAAAACAAGGAACTGTTGGTTCAGCAGGAAAGTAAGATAAAAGAAGGGGAGAGCCAGAAAGCCTGGACAAACAAGATACTTTCGGGGACATCGCCTGATGTACTCCCTTATCTTGTTTACGTATTTGTGTAAACCAATAAACCAAGAAATCGATTAATCAATTACCTAATCTCCCCCTGTCCTGTTTTCTTATCAATTATGTGGTAACCAAACTGTTAGCATTTCTCACAATTGGGAAGTGATAGTGATATAAAAGAAGGAAAGGAATATCAATAAAATGTTTTTTAAAAATTCCTCAAATTTCAGTTTTCCTCACTTCCCTTAAAATAGGGATAATAAGAATATATGAAAATGCTCTGCAAACTGTAAACTGCTGTACAAAAGTATATTATTATTATTGTTGTTATTAAAGGCCCCAGTTAAAAGCCAGATATGTAATTTCAAGAGTCCAAGGAAATCCAGAGCCTGTTTAGAAATCATGTCATGATGGTGTGATAAGAGAATTTTTCTGTATTGGCTTTATGACCTGTGTTTCCTTTAAACAGCTGTTGTTTGTCCAAGAGGAAGGCCAGTGACATGATAGTGATTTCTTGACTTGCTCATGAATTGGATTTAAGTGAGGCAAAGTTGCAAAAAGTCTAGTCACATTTTTGCTTATGCCTTGCCAAGCCCCAGCTCAGGATTATTCTAGCCATCTGGCTCTTCTGCTCCTATACATGCACTACTGAACAGTGCCAGATGAAGTTAAGAAATTGTGCTGACTGGGACCCTGCCTTCTAGGAACATGTGCCCACTTATTCTAAATGCCCCTTGAGGACCTTCTTACTAGAAACAAAAACAAGAAATGTCTCTGTGGAAGGGACCGTGGTCCAATTCAAGAATCACAGAATCACACCATGAAACCGCCCCTCCCCAAGAATCTTCAAATCAATCAATCAACATTTATTAGGTGCCTATTATATGCCAGATACTGTGCTAAGCACTGGGGATACAAAAAAAGGCTGTTTCCATTTCCTGCCATTAAGGAATTTACAATCTAATGGGGCAGAAAACATGCCAACAAATATGTACAAAGCAAACATATACAGGATAAACAGTAAATAATTAACACAGAGAAGGCACTAGAATTAAGAGGGGTCAGAGAAGGCTTCCTGTAGGAGGTTGGGACTTAAGTAGGTGAGGGAGCTCAGTAGTTGGAGTGGAGGAGATAGAGCTCTGGGGAAGTACTACATCCAGCCCATAGGCTGTTTGAAGAGCCTAGGGCAGCCCATTTTAGTTTGGGATAGCTCCTGTTGTTAGGAAAATTTGTTTTAACTGGCCTAAATCTGCTTGTCAACAAAGAATACAAATGGATTCTAATTCTGCCTTCAGGGGCAGGGCAGAAATATTCTACTGGTTCCAGACAGCTCAGACACTTGCAAATACTGTAACTATTTATTATTTTATTTTTAGCTTCATCCTTAAGGTTTATTTTCTTCAAGTACGTTGTTGTTCAGTAATGTCCACTTCGTGACCTGGTGGAGCACACTGTCCATTGGGTTTTCTTGGCAAAGATACTGGAGTGGTTTGCCATTTCCTTTTCTAGAATGGCTCTGGAGGAGAAAGTGAGGCTGGTGACTTTGCACAGCCCTCCCTCACTTAAATCCAATTCACTTGCAAGTCATGGCATCACCTTCCTGATTTTGTGGCCCTCCAGAGAATGAAGGACAAAACAACACAGATTAAAGCAAACATAGCTTAAGTGACTTGTCCTAGATCACACAGCTAGAACATATCTGAGGCCACATTTGAACTGGGGTCTTTTTGACTCCAGGCCCAGTACTCTACTGAGCCACCTGGCTACCTCCTTCAAATGTGGGAGTGGATAAAGTAAAGTACTGGGCTTGGGAGTCAAGAAGTCTGTTCAAATTATGACTCAGTTGCTTACTTCCTGTGTGACCTGGAGCAAATCCCTTAACTTCTCTGAGGCCTCAGTTTTCATTTCTGTAAATTTGGGATAATAATTGCACCTACTTCATAGGGGTGCTTTGAAGATCATGAGAGATAATAATACAGTTATCCCTTCCACATGGTGAAGGGGTTGGGGTGTTAGGGACAAAGTGCCCCTGTGATCTGGAAAATCCACTTAAATTTTTTTGGTCCTTCCTTTTTGCCAGAGAAATCTGAATTATTATGATATTAAAAGAGAAAACAATGTTGATATTATGCAATACTATGCACACATTTTATGCATTTCTAAGTTTCTAAACTTTTTCTGTGTTTTCTGCTGGGTTTCTTTTGCAAAATTCCCCCCAAATTCCCATTTAATTTCTTATGCCAATCCATGATATGTTGAAACCATGATGGGGAAAGTTGGGATGTGGAAGGGATAACTGTATACGCAAAATACTTTGGAAGCCTTAAGGAGCTATAGAAAGGGCAGCTATTATTCTTGCTATGCTCCAGAAGTTCTTCACTTTATCAGCCTCCATCCTTTTCTTTTTTTTTTTTTCCTTTTTAGGCAATTGGGGTTAAGTGACTTGCCCAGGGTCACATAGCTTGTGTCAAGTGATTGGTCTGAGGCCACATTTGAACTCAGGTCCTCCTGACTTCAGGGCCAGTGTTCCATCCACTGCGCCACCTAGCTGCCCCCATCAGCCTCCATCCTGAAGTGTGGTGTCCAGAGCTGAACATAATGCCGTTGGTGAATTCTGAATGTTGTAGAGTATTCTACCAAGGGATTCCCCTTGGTCCTGGTAACCAACTGTTTTAACATAGTCAATGATCACATTAACTCCTTTGACTGCCATATCATACCATTAACTCCTTTTAAAAATTATTTATTTATTTTTAACTTATGGAATAAAACAAGCATTTCTATTAATGTAGTGTAACAGTAAAAAAGATGATTGCACATGAAACTGCAAATATATTATGTACAACTTGCTATTCCTTTTAAATATATAATAAAATTATCATGTAAATTTCTTTTTTTCCCTTCTCCCCCTATCCCTTCCATTTAAGACATTGTTATGAGGATAAAATGAGATATTTGTATTTTGCAAACCTTAGAAGGCTATACACACTAGCTACACGTACTAACAGATGTTTTTCAGCTGAACTATTGTCTAGCAGTGTCCTCCAATCCCAACTTTTACTTTTTAAGTTGATTGTTTGAACCTACATAAAGGAAGAAAAATAGAAAATTGTAAATACCAAATGTAATATTACCTTCCAAGTTCCTTAAATGATCCTAGCCATGTCAGAATTTTGGTAATGTCCTTACAAGACATTTATTCTTCATTAGATTGAGCAGAACTGCACCCTGAGGCCCACCCTGGGAATTTTACCCTGTAAACAAAGTCAGCTTGGGTCTAGACCAGTTTCTAAAGTTACTCCTAATGTCCTAGCCTCCTTCCTTTGGGGTTTATGGCACGAAGGGCAAAACAGCCAGAATGAAGTTCTCTTTGCTTGGATTGCCGCGGGTGCTGGTGCGGCATGACCAGGTCTTGCTACAAATGTGACACCTTCCCCGTTTTCTCCTAAAAGTATAAGAAACTTTTCCTGGGAGTCTGCTGGTAGAATATCCCTGAGGGTAGCAGGCTTGCTACCGTGTTATCTTGATTAAAGACACTTTATTCCTCCGTTCATGAGTTTGATTTATTTCAGGACTTGACACCTTCATAACTAGTACATTTCATCTTATCAGGTTGGGTCCAATGTTTATAGAACTGTTTTGTGGAAATCTTTCGGCATACTTGCTAACTTTGCTCACTTGTCCAGTGTGTTAACTATCCTTTCCAGCTTGATGTCATTAGCATTTAACACCTGAGGTACTGGTCTAGCAGGCGGTGGGGAACCTGAAGTGAGGCCACATGTGGCCCTGTAGGTCCTCAAGTGCAGCCCATAGACTGAATCCAAGCTTCATAGAACAAATCCCTTTAATAAAAGGATTTGCTCTGTAAAACTTGGAGTCTGTCAAAAGGCTGCACCCAAGGACCTAGAAGGCCACATGTGGCCTCAGGGCTGCGGGTTCCCACCCCTGTACTGGTCACTCAAGTAGCTGGCCCCCTCTCATTTATTTAGAGACCCATTGGCTGCCCCAATGTCCAGGTTAAGGTATTTTGTCAGTCAAAATCATGACACTGAAGATGAAAATCTGGGTGATTGGAAAGATGGTGGTGCCCTCAACAGTGTCTTATTGGCCTCTGTCCTAAAGTAAGAAGCCCATCTTCTGAGGGTGCCTGTGGTAGCCAGGATCCTAGGCAGGGTTTGGAGAATCTGTGTATGTGTGTGTGTGTATGTAATTAAGCATGTATTAAAGCATTTATTATGTGCTAGACACTATGCTAAGCACTATGTGTGTGGGGAGAAGGAGTTTTGCTGGGTTGGGATTAGTTTATAACTGCCCCCATGAGGGGCTGCGATAGGACTATCCAGGCTCAGTTAAGATTCTAGATTGGAATTAAATAAAAATTTGGGGAACATTTAGTATTTAATAAAATGAGATTTATTTAGGGAAAGGGAAGGATTTTCAGTAAAGACATGATTCAGCTAAGCATGGTTCTTCTGCCTCTCAAGTGTCAATGGTGGCCCAGCTGGAGCTCCACCTAGCTTTTTGTACTGGGGTGACCCAGAAGCCATGGCTTAGTGCCCAAATCAATTAAATCTGGAAGACAGTTTTAATACCTGTTAATAAACAACTGGCCCAACCCACATGAGGAAGAGTCATTAATGTGTTGCTTGCATTACAGTGGCCAATACTCAGTATAAGCATGGGATGCCAGTGGTGAAAGGGATTTGAAAAAGGTGATGTTTAGCTAGATCAGATGAAGCGGCTGCTGTAGTTGCGTTGGAGATCACATTGTGGGGCTGGGGGTTGCAGGAGATTCTAACAATTCACCTTCTAACCCTCAGGCTTGTTAATAACACACACCATTTAGAGTCAAGCTACAACTGCTTTGAGATCAAGGCATTTTCCTGCCAGGGGGAGAGAGCCCTCACTTTGGAAACTGCTGAACTAATAATGATAACTAACATTGATATAGTTCCTGCTATGTACCAGGTACTGTGCTGATCACTTTACAATATTATCTCATTTGATCCTCACAACAACCCTGGCAGGTAGGTGCTTTTATTATCCCCATCTTATGACTGAGAAAACTGAGGCAGAGGTTAAGTGACTTGTCCAGGGTCACACAGCTAGTGTCTGATGCCACATCTGAACTCAGGTTTTCCTGACTCCAAATCCAGACCTCTATCTATTGCACAACCTAGCTGCCTCTGGGCAAAAGAGTAAGCATCAGACTGAGAGTTTTAGAGTTATGAACTCTACTATAGTATATTTCAATTACGGTTCTCAATTCTACTGAATCTTATTTGATGGAAATTGAATCAAATTTGCCTTGTGTTAGCAACTCCGGTTCACTAAATCACTACTGACTTCTATCACTCTTTCCACCATACTACCTGCTTCTCTCTTCCCTTCATGCCTGAATGCCAAAGGATCTCTTTTGGAATTAGACACCTGTCACTATATGAGGAAGCTACATTTTTAAAGTGATGGTTATTCTTGAGTTTAGAACTACGGTTTTAGGGTCTCCTGCAGGTTGCCTTATTGTCCACTAGATGGTGGTCAAAACACATAGAGATCTCAGTAGCCATAAGTAGACTCCCGCAGTTCTCAGATCCATTTGCCTTATTTTGATCATAGCTTAGAATTAAAAGCCATTTTAGAAACTGCCTAGTCCAGTCCCCCATAGTTTATAGAAGAAGAAACTGTGAGGAAACTGAGAACGTAAGGAGTTGCTCAAAGCCAGAAAAGCAAAGCTCTGGCTTTGGAATCTGAGGACGTTGGTTCAAAACTTGCTTCTGATGCTTATTATCTATGTGACCATAGGCAAGTCACTTAACATTAATGGGCCTCAGTTTCCTCATCTGCAAAATAATTGGATTGGTCTAGATGGCCTCTGAGATCCCTGCCAGCTCAAGATTTTTGGTCCTAACACATTATAGATAAAGCAGGGATTTGCTTGAAAGAGAGACAGGAGACCCTAGAGTCTTTTGGAAAACAAGAGAACCAGAAATAATTCTGCTTGGCAACAGAATTAGGAGCAAAGAGGAAGATTTAGGATCTACATAAGGGAAAATCATAGAAGGTTAGTCCAAAGGTGGACATGGCTTTGGTGGGTAGTAACTTGATGACCATGTGTCAGTTTTATTGTAGGGGCCATTCTGATTCAGGTACCCATTGGGCCAGATGGCCTCTGGGGCCCCTTCCAACTCTGAATTTCTTTGATTCTATATTTTGGGGGTTGGTGCAACTCTGACGGCCAAAGCAAAACAGTAAAGACTTAGACCTGATTGTGATCTTATTTTATAGTTATGATAACTGAATCCCAAAAAAGTGGAGGACTTGCCCTAGGTCACTCAGGAAGTAAGTGGTAGAGCTGGAATTTGAACTCAGGTTCCCTGAGCTTCAAATCCAATGTTGTACATACCACCACCTTCTGCCTTTCCATCTGTGGCCTCCAAGAGCCATAGTCAATCCAGAGAGACAATTTCACCTTTTGGACTCACGTTAGAGAAGGGACCTGAGGCCACAGTTACTCATCTTGTGGTTAGTCACAAGCCACCATCTTTTTTTTTTTAACATTTATTTTTTTCCAATTACATGTAAAAATGTTTAGCATTGGATTTTTAAATTTTTGAGTTCCAAATTCTCTCCCTCTCTCCCTCTTCCTCTCATTGAGAAGGTAAGCAATTTTATGGTAGGTTATACATATGCAGTCATGCAAAACATATTTCCATATTAGCCACGTTGTGAAAGAAAACATATACCAAAGGGAAAAAAACCCTAAGAAAAATAAAGGAAGTAAAAAAAAAATATGCTTTGATATGCATTCAGACTCCATCAGTTCTTTCTCTGAAGGTGGATAGCATTTTTCATGATAAGTCCTTTGGAAAAACCTTCAGTCTTTGCATTGCTGAGAACAGCTAAGTCATTCACAGTTGATCATTGTACAATATTGCTATTGTTGTGTACAATGTTCCCCTGGTTCTGCTCACCTCACTTTGTATCAATTCATGTAAGTCTTTCCAGGTTTTTCTGAAAGCATTCTGCTCAGTATTTCTTATAGCACAATAGTATTCCATCACAATAATATATCACTACTTGCTTAGCTATTCCTCAACTGATAGGTGTCCCCTTGATTTCTAATTCTTTGCCACCTCAAAAAATGCTATAAGCTACCATCTTAACTGGACTTTGACCATAGTGGGCTATGAGGATTTAGTATTTTTCCCTCTCCAAAGAAGGAAAAAAAAACAATTCCACAGTCATTGCCTTTATATTCTAGCTGGGGAGAGGGGATACACTAGCTAAATAAGAAATAAGGTCATAAACTAGATTTTTTTCCTACTGGGCACTCCTCTCCATACAGTTCGCAAGCACACGTGCACAGATATTGGTGCCCACTTTGGTGAATTTACCAATAAGGTGGGGTTGGTAGTCATAATCCTGATCTCAGGTTCAGCTGGCGTGATAGGGAACTCATTATCAAATGAGGTAATATTTGTAAAACACTTAGTATACTTCCTGGTACATAGTAGGTGCTTAATAAATGTTTATTTCTTTCTTCTTTCCCCACTGGGCATTCCATGCTCAGTCTGGTAGTTACACACATCTACTCTGCTGAGTAAATAAAAGTAAATAAAAGTTCTGAGAGAAAAACTCTCTATGGTTCTCAGAAATAATAATAGTAATAACTCATATTTACATAGAGCTTTACAGTTTCCAAAATGTTTTACCTATTTTATCTTATAAGAGAATGGACAATTTTCTATCATAGCTGTAGTCCCAGTGTAGATGCTATGTAATAGGTGAGCCACTGTTACAGGCTCCAACACAGTTCTAAAGGCAGGATCACTCAAACTTTCTTCTTTGCCCAGAGGCACCTAGGTGGCTTAGTGGATAGAGTGCTGGATCCAGGCTCAGGAAGACCTGATTTCAAATTCAAACCCAAACATTTCCTAGCTGCATGACCCTGGGCAAATTGCTTAACCTCTGTCTGCTTCACCTCATCTATAAAATGGGAATAATAATAATAGCACCTCCCTCCTAGGTCTTTTGTGATGATCAAATGAGATAATATTTGTTAAGCTCTTATCCACCTGATACATAGTAGGCACCTAAGAAATGCTTGATCTTTCTTCTGGAAGACTGAGAAAACTGTGTTTGCATTAATTACTCTTTGCCTTGTCAACTGTGAACCAAGCCAGATGTAAATCCAGAGACTGATCTCCCATTGACTCACTGTAACTTTAGACAAGTCCCCTAATTTCTTTGGGTTTGATTTTTCACCAAGAATAGCAGTTAGCACCATTTCAGTGCCCCACGAGTGTGAGAAGATGCGTGGCACGTTGTATGGAAAGATGATATTGTTGTGCTATGTAAATGAACATGTTCTTCTTATGATTACCATAATTATTATTCTGTCTGCTGCTTCCTGGCTGAATTAAGAACTTCTTGATTAATATTCAGACTGCATACTGGTTGGTCTTCAGGGAAAAAACAGAAAAAAACTCTGAATTTGGGGAAGAAAGAAAGGGGCTCTCAGAGCCTCTTCCCTGCTCCTCTTACAAATCAAAAGGGGCAAAGTGGAATTTTCAAAGCTAGAATTTGACCACAGGGGGCCAAATGAGGATTTAATAGTCTTTTTTTTTTTTTCTGGGAGTGGAGGAACAGATTCCTTCCCTGCTGTTATCATTTCATCGAAGAGATGGAACTCTCTCTATCTTCAGTTATGACTAACCCTCAATTGACTCTCAAGCTCATCCTGATATATCACACAGGCATATATATGATATATAAACTATACCTATATATAAATCTACATCTAGAAGGGCCATCTAGCCAATCCCCTCATTTTATAGATGAGGAAAGTGAACCTCAAAGAGTTAAGTGACTTGCACTAGGTTACACAGGAAGTAAATGATAGATCTGGAATTTTAACTCAGGTCCTCTGACTCAAAATCCAAATGGGTCCAGATCAGCAATTTTATTAGAGTAGGGAGTTCCTTCACTAATCAGCAACTCATCATTTGAGTATTCCCATGGTCACACTTTCCAGAGGCAACACTTGAATCCAGTTTTTTGGGACTGCCAGGCCAACCTTCTATCCATTGCCATCCTTGTTAAGGGTCAATCAATCAATTAACATTTATTAAGCACCTATGTGCCAAGCTCTGTCCTAGGGATTCAAAAAAGGAGCAAAAGACAGTCCCTGCAAACAGGGTTAAGTGACTTGCTCAGGGTCACACAGCTAGTAAGTGTCTGAGGCTGTATTTGAACTCAGGAAGATGAGTGTTCCTGGCTCCAGACCTGGCACTCTATCCTTTCCTGGCACCAATCTACTGGGGTAAATACAGAGGGAAGGTAGCTGTACCCAAGTGGATCAAGGCTATATCTGTACTGAATATTCTTTCCATGCAATGGCTAAGTAAATCTCCTTTTGATAACCATTTTTTGTTCTACAAGTGTCTCATATGGGGTAGCCAGGTGGTGTAGTGGACAGAGTACAGTGCCTAGCGTCAGGAAGGCCTGTGTTTAAATCTGACCTCAGACACTTAATAGTTGTGTGACCCTAAGAAGCCACTTAATCTGTTTGCCTCAGTTTCTTCATCTGTAAAATGAGCATATTAATAGCACCTACCTCCAAGGGTTGTTATGAGGAACAAATAGGATAATAATTGTAAAGCACTTAGCTCAGTACCTGGCACACAGTAGGTGTTATATAATTGTTGTTGTTGTCATTATTATTATTCTTTTGTTCCAATCCCAAACCCACATCACTTGACCAGCCTAAGTCAAGCCTGGCCACCAATAAGGAGGGACAGATAAATATTTGTCTACTTGGAGATTTGGGAGTTTTAGCAAATAGTAAATGTCAGTTGTGCCATATGGTGAAAAAGTGAATGTAAATGTATGCTACATGAAGAGAAAATAATCATAGTAATAATAACTGATGCTTTTGTAGTGCTTTTAAAGTTTTTTCTTTTTTCTTCTATTAATGCCTCTTTTTTTTGCATCACACATTCATTTATGACTCTCTCTCTCCCCGCCATCTCCTAACCAGCAAGTTTTTCCTTGTAGCAAAGATTAAAAGAGAAAAAGAAGAAAAAAAACCTGGAAAAAAAACCCAAGGGAAAAAAAAAACCCCTGGTTCAGCTCAACCTAGCAATATAGTATGTATATTATTCCATACTCATAATCCCCTGCTCCAGCAATTAAGTAAGCTAGGTGTATTTTCTCATCTATTTTCTAGGGCCAAGTTTGGTCACTATAATTAATAACAACAACAGCTAAAATTTATATGGCACCTACTATATGTCAGGCACTGTGCTAAGAACATTATAAATATTATCTCATTTGATCCTCACAACAACCCTGGCAGGTAGGTGCTATTATTATCCCCATTTTACACATGGGGAAACTGAGGCAAATAGACTTGCCCAGGGTCGCACAGCTAGTAGGTGTCTGAGGCCAGATTTGAACTCAAGTCTCTCTGAGGCAAGGCCTAGCCCACGATCTTCCCATTTACATTGTTGTAGTCATTGTGGATGCTGTTTTCCTGGTTCTGCTTATTTCAGTCTGCTTTAGCTAATATTTTAATATTTGCAAAAGTACTTTCCCTACATTATCTCATCCATTATCTTATACTGTACTGCTAAATTGGGCTGAACTGGTTTTTTTTTTCCCTTCTTTTAATCTTTATTATAAGGAAAGACTTGTTGGCTAGGAGATGGGGAGAGAGATAGATTCATAGATGAATGCATGATATAAAAATAAAAGACATCAGTATAAGATAAAAGAAAAAACTTAAAAGCAGTATATAAGCATCAGTTATTATTACTATGATTATTTTCTCTTCATGTGGTATACATTCATGTTAGCTTCTTCATCATATGACACAACTGACATTTTCTGTTTGCTAAAACTTCCAAATCTTCACAATAACTTCCAAGTCTTCACAACAACTTATTGAGGTAAGTACTATGGATAAACTGCGTCTGACACAGTGGAGGATAATGGTTCTGGTGATGCCCTAGTCAGCCCCATCTGGACTATTGTTTTTTTTGTTTTTGTGCGACGCAATTGGGGTTAAGCGACTTGCCCAGAGTCACATAGCTAGTAAATATTATGTGTCTGAGGCTGGATTTGAACTCAGGTCCTCTTGACTCCAGGGCCGGTGCTCTATCCACTTTGCCACCTAGGTGCCCCTCCATCTGGACTACTGTGTTCAGTTCTGGGGGCTGCATTTTGGGAAGAGCCATAACAAAGTAGAACGTATCCAGATGATGGTGACCAGGATGTCAAGATGACTGGAAACTCTGTGATTAGTTAAGAGAACTGGGAGTGTTTAGCTAGAGAAGGTAAGACTCAGGGATGACATGAGAAGCTATCTTTGTGCCTTTGGAGGGCTGTCATGTGCAACAGGGATTATTGCTGCTTGACTGTACAGGGCAGAATTAGGAGTGGTGAATGAAAATTAAACAGAGGCAGATTTCAGCTCCGGGTCCTAATGAGAAACTTCTTAACAATCAGAGCTATCCCCAAGTAAAATGGGCTGCCTCAGTAGAATTAACTACCCCATCCCTGAAGCTCTTCAAGTGCAAGCAGAATTGGGGTATTGGAGGGCAGATTTATGTTAGACCGGACGGCTTCTGAGGACCCTTCCAAGCCTGTGATTCTGTAATTCTGTGCCCCGTGACTTGATTTTTCCAATTTCAATAGATGTAGGTTTTCCCCTTCTCATCTGTCTCATACTGTGCTTTTTAAAAAAAGTGTCATAATATCTATAGACTTTTGCTATCTTCTCTCTGTGCTTTTTACTCTGTTCTTTCATCTTCACCATTGGTCTTACAGATATGCTAAGACTATGGCCTCACATCCCTGCTCCTGATCTTTTCACACGAACTACAGAGAGCTCTGTCTAGAGCTTGTTTTGGGAACCATTTTAAGGGTGGGGTAGGGTAGAATAGGTCTGGTTTAGGCTATTTCGAGTAGGTGTGGGTTTGGATAGGTAAGACGGCTGCACCATTAGATAGTTTTCAAGGGATGGTGGGCTACTGGCTCTCTTTTCTCCTCCATCAGAGCAGATCGGCTCACAGTTCTGCTTTCAGACTTCCAGAAAATGCCCAGTTGCCCTTTGGGTCGTCCAGATCTCTGGGAAGATGCAGCAGTGGCTTGTTGCTTTAGGAAACTCCCAAATTCTGTAGAACACCTCTATTCCACAGAGGCAGGTACAAAGGAACAACCATATTGAATTCCTTAAAATTATTCTCTAATCATCGAATCTATTCAAGGTTCCTGGCCCCACCTGTCTTTCAAAAGGTGAGACCTGGGTTATTCCATCCCATCCTTTCCTTATTATTACAAATACCCAAATATGTTTGCTAAATAATCACCAGGTACATATGTGTAATTACGATTATACATTATTACATACTCCTCTCCTTCACTTGTTCTTCTGTCTAGTCAAACTGGCCTTCTTGCCACATGACCCTCCATTTCTCGGGTCTGTGACTTTGAAAGGCTGTCTCCATTCCTAGAATGTATTGCTTCTCTACCTGCACCTCTTAGTGTCCTCAGTTTTCAGCTCGGCTTCTACATGAAGCCCTTCTCATTCTCCCCAGTTGCTTGTAACTTCCCCTGCAATGTTATCTTATATATGTTTTATACACACACTTGCATATATATAGACATACATATATATGTCTATATATATAAATACACACACACACACATATATATACATATATATATATGTATGAATATAACAGTCCTTCTGGCAAAACATGCGCTGGGCTGGACCTTACAAGGA
>NW_020954576.1:79348425-79417452 GCF_900497805.2 Vombatus ursinus | reverse complement strand
TACTTCTTCCTTTTACAAGGCAGCCAGCCCAAGACTTTCCAGAAGGATGGTTATACCTATACATGTACATGTTAAGAGCAGAGACTATTTGAGTTTTGTGTTTGTGTCTTCAGTGGCTAACACAGTGTCTAGTATTTAGCAGGTGCTTAATAAATGCTTATTGATTGATTGATTAGGGAAGCTGTACCTTATACCTGCAGAGTCACATCATTATCTATAGTATTTAGAGTTGAGAGGGACCATAGAAAAAAATTGAAACCTGATTTTAGAGATGAGAAAACTGAGGCATTGAAAAATTAAGTTCGGTTCAGCAAATAGCTATTTAGCACCTGTTACATGCAAGGCATTTTGTGACTTGCCCAAGGTCATAAAGGTAGGAAGAAGGATAGCTGATATTCCAGTCCAAGGCTTCTGACTCCAGAGCCAGGGATGATTCCATTGTATTACTTTTCATTACTATTGTCCTGGATTGGTGGGATCCTTCCCAAGGACTTCATGCTAAACTTCATTTTTTTGGGGGAGGTGAGGCAATTGGGGTTAAGTGACTTGCCCAGGGTCATACTGATAGTAAGTGTCAAGTATCTGAGGCTGGATTTGAACTCAGGTCCTCCTGACTCCAAGGCCAGAGCTCTATCCACTGCGCCACCTAGCTGCCCCTAAACTTTATTTTTGATGCCATGTATAGCAGAGTGAATAGAGAGCTGGCCTTGGCATTAGGAAGAAAGATATGTATGTGTGTGTATGAGTGTATATATATATATACACACACACACACACACATACACAATATACATGTACTATATATATGTGTATATATGTATACACACACACACACATATATATATGAATTTTTTCTATGATTTTATTAGTTTAAGGTTAGAAGGAGCTCTTAGCCAGGAACTTCCTCAACCAATGCAATCCTTCAAAACTCTGCTCAGGAGTCACTATCTACAAAAGGCCTTTCCTACTCCCCTCAGCTAATAGTGCCTTCTCTCCTAATGTTACATTGCATCTATTTTGCATGCAAATTGTATATACCTACTTATGTACATGTTCTCTTCCCTATTAGAATGGAAGCTCCTTGAGGGCAGGCACTGTCTTTGTTCTTTCTTTGTATCCCCAGCACTTAGCACTTAGAGTGCCTGAAACTTAGTAAGCTTAATAAATGCTGAATTGATTGAATGTAGTTTAGAATCTGCTCTGCAACTTCTAGATGGTCTTAGAGAGTTGGCTAGGGATGATGAGAGATTGAGTAACTTGGCCAGCATTACATAGTCAACATATATCAGTGTGCAAGAGGCAGATTTTGAACCCAGTTCTTGAACCCTTGTATGTCTATGTACATACACATACACATATATGTACACGATATATGTTTATATATATATACATGATATATGTGTATATATATATACACACACATATATACACATGCATATATGTGCATCTATGCACTCTATCCCTCTGTCTATTCAAAACTGCAAGTCACACTAACACAAATTACTGAGAGCAGAGTTGTAAAGCTATCATTGGGTAAATAAATTAAAGTATTCAATCATTTAACCAATAATCAAGTCTGAGACATGCTTGGACAGGAGGGGCTTAGGAAGTGGGGGTTGGAATGGAGGAGAACAACAGAGAGGAGGTGGGGAGGAGTTCTGCGGTGAGATGAGATTTGGAAAGACACATAGAGAGAGAGAGAGACAAAAGCAGGTCACTCTGTATTAGTATTACATAGCACTCAGAGTGTCTGACTCGCAGTTAGGAAGACCTGGGTTCAAATCTTGCTTTAGATACCTGATAATTGTGTTACTGTGGACAAGTTATTTAACCTTGATTCTTTAATCTACAAAATGGGGATAATAATAGCATCTGCCTGACAGAATTGTTGTGAGGATCACATGAAATAATGTATGTAAAATGCTTTGAAAACCTTAAAGTACTAAATAAATGTCATCATCATAATCATCATTATCATTACAAGGGCCATGGAAGAGAAAATTCTGCCTTTCTTTGGTAGTAACATTTTGGGAAGGCCCAGAGAGAAGACTGGACTTGGGCATGTGTTAAAGCTTAGAGGAAGTTGGGAGAATCAAAATTTAGGAAGAAATCAGGATAACGAACTCATGTGGGGTTGAACTGATAGTAGGTTAGAATGTTCCATTCAGGGAGGGACAATGACCTGTTGTCCAAAATTAGTGCTGTCTTCTGCAAAGTGTGCTCTCTGACAGACTAATCTGAATCATGCTTATTTGTTAGCGCTTGGACAGAAATCTTAATTAGTCTTTTCACTGGATGTGGGGTGCCCATCTCTTAAAGATGATGGCTTCCCCTCTGCCTCATCCTAGAGAACAGACAGGAAGTGCTGCCATGGGGCAGCTGGGGAAAGGAGAGAAATCACCAATCTTCTTTTTTGGGTCACCCTTCCAGTCCTGAGCCAGTGTTTTATGTTATGTGGGTCTGGTGAGACTGGTCTCATTAATCTGAGATCATATTTGATAGCTGAAGGGAGGCAGTCCAGTTGAGCGGTCTCACTTCTACCCAGCATTTATAACTTTGTGCCAGAAATTTAGTGATCTAATGCAGGGTAAGGAAGGAAGAGGTGACATCTGGGAAGCTTTTCCCTTTGAAACTTTTTTTTGGGGGCATATGCAATGTTTTTATTTTTTTTTCTGAATTTGACACACCTCAGCAAACACAAGCATTTCAATATATAAAGGATTGTAAGAGGATTGCATATACCATGAATCTCAATTACATATAGCTTGCATTTAAAAACATTTATAATAGAAAAGTGTACTTTTATAAGGCTTATAATAAATTCAGTATATTAGTTTTAAAGCTATCTTGCTTATCTAGGTCTCCTGAACCTATTCTGTTCTTTTCTGTGTATCTCAATGATTTTTCTTTATAGAGCTCACGCCATGACACTCATAAGAAGTTCTTAGGGTTTAATCCTCATGGGGGCCACTTAATTTCATTTTATTCCACAACCAAAGATTGTATGGCTGACTGTAGCCCCTAGGGCAGCTAGGTAGCACAGTGGAAAGAAAGCATAACTTGGAATCAGGAAAACCTGAGTCCAAATCCTACGTTATTAGCTGAGTGACCCTGGGCAAGTCATTTAACTTCAATTTACTCATTAATAAAAGGAGGGGGCTGGACTTGGTTTCTACAGTCCCATAATCCTGTGTCATAAATGTATCCTTTTCATCCTCCCCAGCAATATAGAAGGAGAGGCTCAGCATAAACTCACCCCACCTTACAGAAAACCAAATGCACAGCCCACGGGTCTTGCTGAAGCCGTTGTCCTCTCTAAGTGCAGGACAGGCAATATTTTCTCTGCTTGATCTCAGGGGCTACTCAGATTTGGAGCGGCAGGACTCTTAATTTCAGGAGCTGGCAGCCTAAGGACCTCCTGGCCTCTTCTTCAGAAGTGGCTACACGTCCTCCTGAGCTTCTCCCCTGCTTGGAAAATCATCTTTTCTCTCTCAAAAGCAGAGATCAATTTCCAATTAACCAGCGTCTCAGCAGGGAGTTTTGGGGCTTCAAGCCTCCTACATACTAATGAAGCCTGGAGCTGCCTAGGAAAGCAGATGCATCTCAAATGAAATTACGTTAGATCTATGTTTATTGCTTTTGCTTAGAGGTGGCTTATTGACTACAAACCCAGAGTGATTTATTTGGGAATTGGGATGAAGAGCAACCTTGTTCTACACTCTTCTGGGCTCTGTAGCTGCAGGTGGGGCCTTTGGTAGGCCTCATGGGCTTCCCAGGTGCTGAGGGAGAGGATTCCTTTGTCCTTCTTCCCAGAGGTCAGAAAGAAAAGGCGCGTCTCAGTGGGCAAGGTAATGGTGTGGCTTCAGCCTTATTTCTCGTCACCTCCATTTGTGCACACTGTATGTGCCAGCTAAAGTGGACTGTTAAGATATTTCTTGGGCAACTAGGTGATGCAGTAGCTAAAGCAGTGGGCCTGTGGTCAGGAAGACTCATCTTCCTGAGTTCAAATCTGGCCTCAGATATTTACCAGCTTTGTGACCCTGGGCAAGTCACTTAACCCTGTTTGCCTCAGTTTCCTCATCTGTAAAATGAGCTGAGAAGGAAATGGCAAACCACTCCAGTATCTCTGCCAAGAAAACCCCAAATGAGGTCACGAAGTCACACACGACTGAAATGATTGAACAACAGCAACGACTGTTTCTTGTCTTTGTCCTCTTTGTCCTCTCTCCCTCATCTCCTACAATTCATCTAGGCTGTCCCCCCTACATGGAAAGCACTTTTTCTTACCTCTATTTGTTGAAATCCTTCTCTGCCTTCAGATTTCTGGTGGGGTGTCCTGGTATACGTTGACATGGAACATCAGGAGAATAGACTGAGTACTGTGTTGCTCTGTGGAACCGATTGTAAACCGCTGAAGGGTGGCACCGGGAAGCTGATTCAGGGGTCAGGGTGACAGCTACTGTGGCAAGGGGAGAGCTCCAAATCAAGTGGCAATGGCTGCCCAGTGCAGGCCCTGCCATAGTTCCTCTGAGTCATGGCAATGTGAGTGATTCTGTGGTCTTCCATTAAGTGATTGGGCAATGCCGTGGGATATTGACGATGCTCCCAAAGAAGCATAAGGGAGTTTCCCTGCCACGTGGCAAGGATTAAGTCCATTTATTGTAATACCTCTATGATATTAGGAAGGACTAAGGACCACAAGCCTTGCTTTGGAGAGGGGAAAACTGAGGCAACAAGGAGTAAAGCAGCTCTCTCCATTTATGGTGCCAAATCCCTCTTCAAGTAGTCAAGCTGTCTGATTGAGAGTAACCTTGACTCATCACTTCAGAGAGGGGAGACCCCAGGAAGCTGAGTAGGCAGCATGTTTTATGGATTTGCAGGTCTTGATAAAGATGTAAAAAGACTTTTCTAAAAACCCAAGGGAACTTGAAAAGCATTAATTGAATGGGCAATAAAAGTGTGAACCTGGGGAACTCCATGGGGTCCGGTTTTCCTTCTTTCTCCTTTGCTTGCTTGCTGTGTCTGGCATTCCAGGGGAGAGAGGAATAGATATTTATCTTTTTTGCTAATTAAAGGCTGATCCAGAAGGTCACTTCTACTGCCATATTATTTCAGAGAATCATCTGGAAATTGAAAATACCTGAAAGGTTTGGGGGTAAAGGGAGGAGTTGAGGGCATCTGGCTTTTTACAGGGGAGAGGGTGTGGTGGTCAGGTCTGATGTTGGAAACCTTTAATTCCCAACTATAATCCTATCTTTAACAGGAAGCTTTTCCTAACCCCTTTTAATTCTGTAATTATTTCACATATATATAATATAAATAATATATATCATAGATATGTCACGTATATATAAATATGTATATCTACATGTATACCTGTATGTAACTGGTTTTGCATGTGTTTGCATGTTGTCTCCCCCATTATTGAGGGCAGGGATTGTCTTTTGCCTCTAATTGTACCTCTAACACTTAGGACTGTGCCTGGCATATAGAAGATGCTTAATAAATGTTCATTGATTTATTGATAGCTGGTCTGGAAACAATCCCAGAGTCCTCTGGTTCTAGTCATCACAACTTACACTGTGGCAGATAGTATGATATAGTGGAAGGTGTGATGAATGTGAAGTTAAGAGACCTGCATCCTAATCCTGACTTTGACACTGTCTCTTTGACCCTAGACCAGCCCTTTAACCTCTGAGTTTCAGTTTCCTCATCTGTAAGAAGACAGGGACCTACCTCATAGAGTTGTTGTGGGGATTAGTTCAAGTGATAACTCCTGTATGGGGTCGGTTTTGATACCCTCAGTTCCTGGTGTCTTCCTTCTTCCCCAAAATACTTTTATTTTTGGATCAGACCTTTGATTGCATTTGGTTCAGAGTGTGGAAATTGCCCCCATCAATGCAGATCTTTTACTTAGAGAGGTACCTGAGATAGAGAGCTGAGGAAGGAGGGCATTCCAGGAATGGGAGGACAGCCTAGGCAAAGATATGGAGGAAGGAGCTGGAGTTCTGGGTACCAAGATGAATTAGCAGACCAGTAAGATTGTGTGAAGGGGAGTATTAGGAAATAAGACTGGAAAGGTAAGTGGGAGCCAAGGTTAAAATCCGACGTGGCTCTGTTCTTGTTCAAAAGGCAATGGAAGTCTGAGGAAAGCAGACCATCCATGCCAGGGGCCTCTGTTCTCTTTCTCCTTTGGTGTAAAGTCTGTCTCTAGTAGGATTCACATTTCAGGAAGCAGAATCTTTTTTTTGTTGCTCATGTTTTTGGATTCTTTTAATGAATAAAATGTAAGGTGGCCTTCTAGTGAAGTCATGGGTGAATGAGTGAGCTGACCTTGACATTCTTCTTGAGAATCCTAAATGTTCCTAACTATACCTTTGTACACAGTTGGAGTGTAGGCCGTCCCATAGAACATGCTTAGAATTGCCTTTGTTGGTTCCTGGCAACCATATTGAAGCTTTGAAGAGGCTTGTTTCTGGCTGGGGGACTTGTTCTTTGAGATGCCCAAAAGTCCCCTTGTTGGCTTTGGAGTCAGAGAAGCTGATGACTCAGTAGATATACAAAAGGGAATGGACTGCCCCCTCATATTCTTCCTTTCTGTCTGTAAATTGTTTTAGGACTGTCTCAAAGTGCTTTTTGAGAGTTAGGTAGGGGAGAGGTGGCTGGCTCTGTTCCCCATGCAATCTACCATGGAGCAGTGAGGATATGGCAGCTAAAACATATGGCCACTAATATGAAGACTGGCCATTTTGCTACCGGACAGGTATTGGGAGATGTCTGGGCATCCCAGAGCTGAAGTATGACATAAAATGCTTAATTAATAGGCCTGTAAGTAGCTCTATGTCTTGATGACATTTAAGTGTCATCCTGTTAGCAGATTGTAACTATAGTTCTAAATTGTTACTGAATCCTGTTTAATTCATTCTATTATTAGCATTTCTTTTGCATGTAAGAATAAACTACCTATCACATACTTGATTTATGTTGTACAGTGAATACCTTCTACTGGCCTTATGAATGGGTCAGAAAGTAAAACTGAATAACTTTTGTTTACAAAAAATATACTTAAAATAGACAGCCTTAAATGAGAGGGTTTAAATATAAACCATAGTGCTTCAACTGAATCCAATAAAGCAGAGATGGCAATCATGAAATCAGATAAAGTATTAGTAAAAATAGATGTGATTAAGAGAGATGAACAGAGAAACTCCTTTAAGCTTAGAGGTACCATAAATAATAAAACAATATCATTGTTAAATATAGATTTACTGAATGACATAGCATCTAAGTAATTAAAGAAAATCTAACCAAACTATAGAGAGAGCTAACAGAAAAATAATAATAGTTGGTGATTTTAATGTGTCCCTATCAGACCTAGACAAAAATAAGTCAGTTAGGGAGGATTCTGGGAAGATGGTGGAATAAAGCAGGAAATCACCTGGCTCACCTAAATTCCCCCACAAACAATATAAAATAATGACTTAAAGTGAGCTTTGAATGGCAGAAATAATTAAAAATCTGGGTAAAGAGGAGAGACTATATAAGAATTGTTGGACTACCTGAAAGTTATGATAAAAAAAAATAGTCTTGGTGCTGTACATCAAGAGATTATTAAGGAAAATTGCCTTAAAGTTTTAGAATGAGGAGGTAAAATAGAAACAGAAAAAATCTACCAATTACTCCACTTTAAAGAGATACCAAGATGAAAACTCACAGGAACATCATAGCTAAGTTTGAAGCTTCCAGGTCCAGGAGAAAATGCTACAAGCAACTAGAAAAAAAAATTAAATATAGTGAAGCTACATTCAAGATAAGACAAGATTTAACAGCTTCTACTTAAAAGACGGAAGAGCATGGAACAATATATTCCAAAGAACAAAAGTGCTGGGTTTGCAACCAAGAATAACTTACCCAGCAAAGTTGTGTGTTATCCTTTATGGGGAAAAATGGATATTTAATGAACTAAAACACTTTCAGGTGTTTGTGAAGAAGAGCCCAGAAGTGAATGGAAAATTTGACCTACTAGACATAGGAGAAATATAAGAAGGTAAACATTAAAGACCAATTATAAAAGACTTAATAAGGTAAAAATCTTTACTTCTTATATGGGAAAATGTTATCTGTAATGCTTAAGAATGTTATCATTGAAAAAGTACACATAGAAGGTATGGGGTTGAGTATGATGGGATGATCCTAAAAAATAAAATTGAGTAGAGAGAGGTAAAATGGAACAATCATTTCACATAAATGAGGCATGAATGGAAGAATTATTACAGCGGAGGAAGGAGTGAGTGGAGGGTTGGTAATGCTAGAATCTTATTCTCATCAGAACTGGGTTAAAGAGAGAATAACATATACATCTACAATGGTATAAATGTCTTTTTAACTTACAGAGAGATAGCAGGGTGAGGGGATAGGACAAGGAAGAAACTTTTAGAAGGGTGTACAGATCAAGAAATAGGAGGATAAGGGGAGTGAATAAGATAGCGATTCTTAAAAGGGGGAAGAGGATAAGGGAGGGATTCTTAGAAGGGGTGCAAATTAGAGAGGCAGTGGTTAGACGTCAATTATATGTTTGAGGAGGGATAAAAAAAGAGAGAGAAGGATAAACAGTGATGGAAAATAGGATTGAGAAAAATGTACAAATATTGATCATAACTTTGAATGTGAATGGGATTCATAAAATGGAAATGGATAGCAGAATGGATTAGAAACCCGAATCTGACAATATGTTGTTTACAAGAAACACATGTAGAGATAGAAGGGAAGGCAGACTAGGGGAAGGGGTATTCAGAATGCATGCCATCTTGGGATGGGGGGAGGGGTGAGATGGGATGAAAATTTGGAACTCAAAATCTTGTGGAAATAAATGTTGAAAACTAAAAATAAATAAATTTATTAATAAAAAAACCCAAGAAACACATTTAAAAATGAGAGTAAAAATAAAGGGCTGGAGTAGAATTTATGAGCCTTCAGCTGATGTGAAAAAAAAAGCAGGAGTAGCAATCATGATCTCAGACAAGGTTAAAGCTAAAATAGATTTAATTAAAAGAGATAAGCAGGGAACCTACATTATGATAAAAAGTACCAAAGAAAATGAAGTAATATCAGTACTAAACCTCTATGTACCAAATGTTATAGAATCCAAATTTTTAAAGGAAAAGGTAAATGAATTACAGATGGAAATAAATAGCAAAACAATAACAGGGAGACTTCAATCTTCCTCTCTCAGAATTAGATAAACCTAACCAAAAAATAAATAAGAAAGAAGTCAAGGAGATGAATAGAATCTTAAATAAGCTAGATATGATAGATATCTGGAGAGAAGTGAATGGGAATAGAAAGGAAGACACCTTTTTGTCAGTGGTACATGGTACCTTAACAAAAATTGACCATATACTAGGGCATAAAAATTTCATAGTTAAATGAAGAAAAGCAGAAATATTAAATGCATCCTTTTCATATCATAATGCAATAAAATTATATTTAATAAGGGACTATGGGAAACACAGATTAAAAATTAATTGGAGACTAAATAACCTAATTTTAAAGAATAAAAGAATCTTGAAAAAAGAGTGGGTTATGAAACAGTTAGGTGGCATAGTGGAAAGAGCACCAGCTCTGGAGTCAGGAGGACCTGAGTTCAAATCCAGTCTCAGACCAGACACTTGACACTTATTAGCTGTGTGACACGGGGCAAGTCACTTAACCCCAACTGCCTCACCAAAAAAGGAAAAAAAAAGAAAAAGAAAAAGAAAAAAAAAGAGTGGGTTAAAGAGCAAGTTATAGAAACAATAAATAATTTTATTAAAGAATGATAATAATGAAATAACATATCAAAACCTATGTGATGCAGCAAAACCAGTGATCAGAGGAAAATTTATGTCTCTAAATACTTACACCAATAAAATGGAGAAAGAGAAGACCAATGAATTGGGCATGCAATTAAAAAACTAGAAAAATAACAAATTAAAAATCCCCAATTAAATATCAAATTGGAAATTCTAAAAATTAAAAGATTAGTGAAATTGAATGTAAGAAAACCATTGAATTAATAAATAAAACTAAAAGTTGGTTTTATGAAAAAAAACAATAAAATAGATAAACCATTGATTAATATGATAAAGAGAGAGAGAGAAGAAAACCAAATTGCTAGTATCAAAAAAGAAAAGGTTGAATATATCACCAATAAAGATTAAATCAAAGCAATTTTTAGGAGTTTTTTTTTGCCCAATTCTATGCCAATAAATTTAAGAATTTAAATGAAATGGAAGAATATTTACAAAAATATAAACTGCCTAAATTAACAGAAAGGATATTGAATGTTTAAATAAGCTTATTTTAGAAAAAGAAATTGAACAGGCCATAAATAAGCCTCCTAAGAAAAAAGCATCAGGACCAGAAGGATTGACAAGTCAATTTCTACTACACATTGAAAGATCAACCAATTTGAATATTAAATAAATTATTTAGAATGATGGGCAAAGAGGGAGTGAGTCCTGCTGAACTCCTTTTATGAAACAAATATGGTGCTGATACCTAAACCGGGAAGAATAAAAACAGAGAAAGAAAATTATAGACCTATTTTATTAATGAATATGGATGCAAAAAAAAAACAACTAAATAAAATACTACTAGGAGACTATAACAATATATCACAAAGATTATACATAGTGACCAAGTAGGATTTGTACCAGGAACACAGAGATGGTTTAACATAAGGAAAACTATTAACATAATTTATTATGTCAATAACAAAAGTAACAAAAATCATATGATTATGTCAATAAATACAGAAAAAAGCTTTCGACAAAATACAACACTCTTTCCTATTGAAAACACTTGAAAACATAGGTGTAAATGGATTTTTCCTTAAAATGATAAGAAGCATCTCCCAAACTGTCAGTAAGCATTATTTGTAATGGGGATAAGCTAGAAGCCTTCCCAGTACAATCAAGAGTGAAACAAGGATGATCATTATCATTAATATTATTTAATATTGTTTTAGAAATGCTAGCAATAGTAAAAAGAAATGGAAGGAATCAGAATGGGAAATGAGGTAATAAAACTATGTCTTTGCAGACAATATGATGATATACTTGGAAAATCCTAGAGATTCAACTAAAAAGTTAGTTGAAACAATTAATAATTTTAGCAAAGTAGCAGGATATTTAAATATAAACCCACATAAATCATCAGTATTTCTATATATCACCAACAAAACCTTGTAAGAAGAGATGGTAAGAGATACCCCATTTAAAATAACTATAGACTGTATGAAATACCTGGGAAAATACTTGTGAAGACAAATTTAGGAACTCCATGAACATAATTATAAAGGCTTTTTATGCAAATAAAGTCAAATAAAAATAATTGGAGAAATACAAATTATTCATTGGTGGGCTGAGCCAATATAATAAAAATAACAGTTCTACCTAAACTAATCTATTTATTCAATATTATTTCAATTACGTTATCAAAAACTATTTTATTGAGCTAGGAAAAATAATAATAAAATTCATTTGGAATAACAAAAGGTCAAAAATATCAAAGAATTAATAAAACAAAATGTAAAGGAAGAAGGTTTAGCAGTACCACATCTTACACTATATTACAAGGCAGTAGTTATCAAAACTATTTGGTACTGGCTAAGAAATAGAAAGGTGGGTCAGTGGAACAGAGTAGACATATAATACACAATACTAAATGATTATAGTAACTGTGTTGGACAAATACAAAGATTTAAGCTTTGGGGATAAGCATATACTATTTGGTAAAAATTGTTGAGAAAACTGGAAAGCAGTCTGGCAGAAATTGGGTACAGATCAATATCTTACACCATTTACCAAGATAAGGTCAAAATGAATACATTACTTAGATATAAAGGGAGATATCATAAGAAAACTAGAAGAACATGGAACACATTACTTATCAGACCTATGGATAGGAGAAGAATTTATGAATAAACAAGAGGTAGAGAGCATTGTGAAGTATAAAATGAATGATTTTTGTTACATTAAATTAAAAAGGTTTTGTACAAATAAAACCAATGTAGCCAAGATGAGAAGGAAAGCAGAAAATTGGAGGAAAATTTTTACAAATAATTTCCTGGATAAAGGTCTCATATCTCAAATATATAGAGAACTTTGTCAAATGTGTAAGAATATGAGTCATTTCCCAATCGATGAAGGGTCAAAGGATATGAACAAGCAGTTTTTCAATGAGGAAATCAAAACTTATATAGTCATATGAAAAAATGTTCTAAATTGTTATTGACTGGAGAAAATCAAATTAAAAACAATTTTGAGATATCATCTCACACCTATCAGGTTGGCTAAAGTGATAGAAGGGGAAAATGACTAATGTTGGAGGGGATGTGGAAAAATTGGGACATTAATACACTGTTGGTGGAACTGTGAACTGATCCAACTATTTTGGAGAGCAATCTGAAACTATGATGAAGAGTTATAAAACTTTGTATATTGTGTATATATGTATATATATATATATACACACACACACACACACACATATATACATATATATATGTATATATATATGTATATATATAAATGCCACTATTAGGTCTGTTTCCCAAGGTGGCCAGGGAAAAAGGAAAAGAACCTTTACGTTCTAAAATATTTATAGCAGTTATCTTTGTGGTGGCAAAGAAATGGAAATTGAAGGGATGCCCATCAATTGCTGAATGGTCAGGCAAGTTGTGGTATTTGATTGTGATGGAATACTACTGTGCTCTAAGAAATGATGAGCTGGTTGATGTTAGAAAAAACATGGAAAGACTTGCATGAAATAATAAAAAGTGAAGTGAGCAGAACCATTGTAAACAGTAATGGCAATATTGTTCGAAAAATAATTGTGAAAACCAAGTGATTCTGAGTACTATAAATACTCAAATCAACTATAAAGGATCGATGAAGGAAGATGTATCCACCTCCAGAGAAATAATTGATAAATAGAAGTATACATAGTATGGTTTTACATGTTATTTATACATCTGTGTCAAATGGTGGACTTTTCTAGTGCAGTATGAGGAAGGAAAGAGGGAGGGAGACAGATCAGAACTTAAAATGTACCCCCCCAAAAAAATAAAATTAAAAAAATCAGTTAGTCAACAAGCATTTATTAAGCACCTACTATTTGCCAGGTATTGTGCTAAACTCTGGGTAGGTAGTTAGCACAGTGGTTAGAGTGTTGGGTCTGGAGTTAGGAAGACTCATCTTCCTGAATTCAAATTTGACCTCATACATTTATTAGCTGTGTGACCCTGGGCAAGTTACTTAACCCTGTTTGCCTCAGTTTCCTGATCTGTAAAATGAGCTGGAGAAGAAAATGGCAAACCACACCAGTATCTCTGCCAAGAAAACCCCAAATGGGGTCAAGAATGGACACAACTGAAAACAACTGAATAAAATGCTAAACTCTGGGCATACAAAGAAAGGCAAAAGATAATCCCTGCTCTCACGTAGCTCACAGTTTAATGGGGGAGGCTACATAGGAACAATTATGTACAAATGATATATGCAGGATAAATTGGAGATAATCAACAGAAAGAAGGGACTAGCACTAAGGAGAACTGGAAAAGGCATCTTGTAGAAGGTGGACTTTTAGCTGGAACTTGAAGGAAGCCAAGAGGCAGAGATCATTCTAGGTATGGGGAACAGCCACTGAAATGCTTGGAGTCTGGAGATGGAATGTCTGTGTGAGAAACAGCAAGGTAAGCACTGTTACTAGATTTAAGAGTACGTAGGGGCATGTAAGGTGCAAGAAAACTGGAAAGGTAGAAGGGGGATAGGTTATGAGGGGCTTTGAATGATAGACAGAAGATTTTATATTTGATCTTGAAGGTTGTTGGGAGTCTTGAGTTTATTGAGTAGGGAGGTAAGAGGGTCAGTGTACTTTAGAAAGATCAGGTTGACAGCTGAGTGGAGGATGGACCAGAGTGGGAAGAGACTGAGGTAGGGAGGTCAACCAGCAGGTTATTAAAATAGTGATTGTGAGTGAGTTCCTACACTATGGTCGTCGCAATTTCAGAGGACAGAAGGTAGTGTACATGAGAGATATTCTGATGGTGGCAAAGGACAAGAGAAAAGAGGGTAGTGTAGAATTGAACTGCTTCACAAAAAGGGTGAAGGAGGAGAGTGTAGAAAGTATAGGGGTGATGTTCTGGGAAAGAACTGGGGATTGGAGGTCATGGTAAAGATGAAGAGCATACTTTGGGGTTGAAAAACAAATGGAGAGGTGGAATGAAAACAGATGGTGATCAGTTAAGGAAATTTCATAGTTAATAAACAGGGAATAGCGAGATCAAGGGTATGACCTTATCTGTGTTTAGCTGAGGTGAGGTGGAGGATTTGGGCCATGGGAAATGAGTAAGTTGAGCTACTTGGAGGTTAGGACCTTCCCTAGGGATCCCTAGGGAGTATCAATATGAATGTTGAAGTATGGAGTATCAATCAGGTTGGAGTATCAATATGAATGCCTAGTATGAGGGCAAAAGTTGGGGAAGAGAGAAAGATTGTGAACCAGGCACTGAGCTCATTGAGGAAGAAGAGGAGGGTGTGGGAGGTCAGTAGACACCAACTATCAGAATTTTGATTGGGCAGTAGATATGGACTGAGTGAACCTTAAAAGAGGATTGATGACGGTAGAGGAAAAGCTTGGAACTGGCAATGGGGAGGAAAAGAGTATTCCAGCTCTCCTGCCCCAACCAGTGAGTTGTGGGGAACAAATGAAAGAGCAAACAGTGATTGAATGGGTAACTAGTGTCAGCAGGGAGGAGCTAATCTTAGTGAGACCCAGGGGATGGAAGGGGTGGGAAAGGGAAAGAATTAAGATGAAAGCAAGTTTGTAACCTATGGAGCAGGGCATTCCAGAGAGCACAGTGGAAGAGTTGGGTAATCTCAGAGTAAGACGTTACGTGTGAGGGAGTAGTGGGTTCAGGGGAATGGGAATAAAGGAATGGGCAGTAGGGGACAGAGAATAGCCTTTGAATGATGACAACCAAAGGTTCACTGTCACTGGTATGGAAAAAGCATTATAGGACCGGAGTTTGTTAACTACTGAGGAATGAATTCAAGTAGGGTATTAACATCCACAGGGGTTTTGTTCTCATTGTGGAATCTTAGGGAGTTAGCTCAAGAGAGGGGACCAATGGAGAGACCTGATGGAAGGACTTTTTCCCCCTTTTCTCACAGGCAGGAAGAGACCAGGAAAGGAGACTAACTCTAGATGGAATAGTGTGTGTGTGTGTGTGTGTGTGTGTGTGTGTGTGAGAGAGAGAGAGAGAGACAGACAGACAGACAGACAGACAGAGACAGAGACAGAGACAGAGAGACAGAGAGCTAATGATGGGTGGTCGGGATGGTGGTTGAAAAAGCCATCTCTCCATCAGAGTTCTGCCCATCCCTTTTTCAATTTGCTAAAGTGAATGAATGAATGAAAAAGTATTTGTTGAAAGGCAGCTAGGTGGCACAGTGGATAGAATACCAGCTCCAGAGTCAGGAGGACTTGCGTTCAAATCTGACCTCAGACACTTGACACTAGCTGTGTGACCCTGAGCAAGTCACTTAACCCCAATTGCCTAAAAAAAAAAAAGAAAAAGGAAGAAAGAAAGAAAAAAAGTATTTATTAAGTGCTTACTGTGTTAAAAGCACTGTGCCAAATTATGAGGATAAAAATAGAAAAGTGAAAACAGTCTCTGTTCTCAAGGAGCTCTTGTTCTAATGGAGGCTATAACACATATTAGAAGGATCAGTCATATGGAAAGTCCCCATGGTCATCAGAGGACAATGGCTGAGCAAATGGTAATGCTTTTTTAAATGTTATTTCCCCTGACAAAATCCTATCAGTTTCTGTTAGCTTGATAGATTTTGAATCATTTGACAATGCCAAGGACTTTCTTTTCTGTGGCTTCAATAGCTGTGGATGCGGCACCCATGGAAATAGTTTCCCTTCCAACTTTCCATGACAGTTGCTTCCTGGGATAATGGCTTCTGGGGTTGGGCTGGAAGCAGGAGTGGTTTGGGAGAATGATTCCACTCCCAGAGCTCTTGAGTTTACCTTCCTGCTGGTAGCAGTTAGTCATTAGTGTTGGTGGTATTTAGGAAGGTGGGCCCTTAGGAGTTGGTAGTATATGATAAAAACTAAAAAATTGCTCAAATGATATGCAGACTAAGGAAGTCTGAGGAGGCAGTAGAGAAATGGCGTTAATTAAAAAAAAAAAGAAAAGAAAATCCTAGGTTGGGTGCTTCTGCTGATTGTCAGCTACCTGACCGGATGTGGTTAAGACATAGACTTATGCTGCCACATTCAAGAGCTCACCATCCTTCTGCAAAGGAGATGTTTCAGGTCACTGAACTACAGAAAATCATATCAGAGAGCCTCAAGTCTTTCTCACTCCAGATTGCTTTCCAATCAGCTGTCAAATTGTTCTTCCTAAAGCATACATCTGATCATGTCACTCCCTTACTCAGTAAACTCCTATGGCTCCCTATTACCTCTAGGATCAAATATAAAATACTCTGACACTCAAAGCCCTTCGTAACTTGGCCGTCTCCTACCTTTCCAGTCTTCTTACATGCTACTCACCCCTGCATACACTCCGATCCAGTGATTTGGCCTCCTTGTTATTCCTCACACAGACATTCTCTCTCCAGAGGAGTGACACTGAATGATGGCAAGGGCAAAACGGCGTGATGACATCTTGAAAGTATGTGGATGTATCAGTTGCTCTAGCCATGCATGTGCCTGTAAGTGCATGTGTCTTTATGTATGTGCTCTTCATGCACATGCCCTGGTCACATATGTTTCCTACTTCTATGATCCTCTCACATGTGTTTTCTAAATGTGTGCCCATCTGTGGCAGGGTGTGTTCCCCTATGTACATGTCTAGGGGTGTCTTTTCTTGTTACTTAATTTTTTATGCTGTTTGATTAAATATGTTTTGCTTTGAACTAATGCATCTTTTCTGGTTGGCCTATATAAAAGTAAACACATCAATGGGGGCTTGTAGGCCATGGTTTTGAGCAGACTTTGAACCCAGGATAGCTTTGTAGAGGTTCAGGAGCTCTATACAGAGAGAAATAAAATGGTGCAGAAGGTAATTAGCTGGAGGGGGCATGCTACAGTAACCAGCATTAATAAATAAAATTTGTCAATGTGTTTCTAGCTCTCTGTAGGGGAGAGGAACCCGTGACCTCCTGCTGGTGTGAGCTTTGTTGGAGGAGGGTGGCTCATCTTGTTATCCTAGTTTGATGAAAATATACTTTAAGACCATTCAACTCCCATGGATATCATTTCATATTCACCAAATATCCTGATGTTAATTCACTTTCGCAGCAAATTTTCCTCCCAAGAGAAAGTTTTTCTGACTGGCTGGCATGAATCTTCTAGCATTCTTGCCAATTTCATAGCTTATTTTTCACTGTAAGGAAATAAATTGGCATTCTGGCTCACATAACAGCTTCATGGGAGCGTGACTGGTATGAGTCAATCGATCAGGGGCTCATTATTTCTAGGTAAACCATAACAGCGGGAGATCAACAATAACAAACATTAATTTAAGGGTCCGCTGTACAAAAAACTGAACTAGTGCTGAAATACAAAGTTCATAGAAGACATAGTCCTTGACCTCAAGACCTCATAATCTAGAAAGAAATCAGATTTTTGTATCTACCAAGTTGAATGCCCACTGCGGCAGGTGTAGCATCCTAACCCCGGTGCTTCAGATCCTTGAGACAACTACCCTGTCCCCATTAAGTCTTTTCTTAGGCTCCTAGGATCAGAGATTTAAATCTAGAAGGCACCTTGGAGGACATCGTATCCTCACTCCTTGTTTTAGAGATGAGGATATGGAATCTCAGAGGAGTTAAGTGATGACCTCCTCCCCTGACTCTTTTGAATGGACCAGTTCCGCACCATATTCAGGTGACTCCGTTGTCCTCTAGGGTTTGACATACTCCTGCTATAGACACAATGATCCTGCTTTATCTCTGGTTATGACAGACAAGTCTAGTCTTCTCTTTAGCATAAGGCAGTCTTAGCTTAGTGCTACCACGAATAGAACTCTGGATCTGGAGTCAGGAAGATCTGAGTTCAAATCTGACCTTGGACACTTACTAGCTATGTGACCCTGGGCAAGTCACTTCACCTCTTTCTGCCTCAGTTTCCTCAACTGCAAAATGAGGGGTAGCACTTACCTCCCAGGGTGGTTGTTTGGATCAAATGAGATCATATTTGTAAAGGGCTTAGCACAGTGCTTAGCCCACAGTAGGCACTTAATAAATGCTCAATTTCCTTTCTTCCTTCCTTTCTTCCTAGCTCTGAATTCTTAGAGGTCCAAGAAGATGACAGCAAGTTTGCTATCATACAAACCTCCTCTCATTGTGTGCCCCATGTCAGTAAGGCCTGGCTGTCTCTGAGTGGTCCTGTGTGGCTCTTTCTGTCTCAATATCTCCAGCAGTTATCATTCTTTAACACTGTCACTGTCAAGACAGCTGCAATAGCACTCTCTTACCTCATGGTTGGGTCTGTCATTTTAGAGTTTCGTTCAGTGTGACATATAATGACATTCCCTCCATGGATCCAACCCCAGGTCTTTCTCCCAGAAGTCTGTGGTTTCAACATTGTGGTGGACAGGCCTAGATGAAAGGAGAGATAGGCAGAGGAAGGTTCCACCCACTGAGCCAGGCTACATAAGACACTCTGTAGAGAAACAATGGCATACATTATTGTAACATGGGTGAAATGGCCCATAGGAGTCATTCTTTGGAGAATGCACAGATTTATTCATTATCTGGTCCTAGTGGACTGTGTCAAAGCTCGGCAACTGAGCCAGAATTGCTCGAGACTCCAGGGATATAAAAATGACAGGTGAGTGTTCTTTAAATCCTTCTTTGTGGCTGTAAAGTGTGAGGTCTGCTTAGAGCTGAACCCTGAGAGTTAGGTGGGGGAAGGAGTAATTGCCTTGTTTCCCACAGGGTCACTTCTGCCCCTATAGTTTCCCTCACCCCTATTTTAGGTGAATGAGTGTCCTGTGTTGGATTGTATAGGACTGGAGGGTCACCCTATGAGTCCTGAAAGGTTCAAAGGTCCTGAGACACATGGGAGTTGGCAGCTGTGGTATCCTTGGAATGGCAGTGCCTGATAACAGGAAGAATCATCTCCATCATAAAGAGAAAGATGACTGGCTCCATTTGGCTGTTTTGTCTAAAGACTTTCACCAGCGAAGTGTTTGAACAATGCAGTGTTGAGGCGAAATGTGGAAGGCCTAATTAGGAATATTGCAAAACTGCTTTATGTCTTGATAAAGTTTGTGTATTAGCTTCTAGACATATTGTAAAAATAATTATAAGTTGTTTCCAAATTCTGTCCTAATCATTCTGTTAACATGTGTTGTTACCCTTTTATGTTTAGAATGCCTTTTTCTGTGTGAGAAAAAAACTACCTTACTAAGCACTATACTAAGCACTGGGGATGTAAGTAGAAAAATGAGACAGTCTCTTCTCTCAAGGAGCACACATTCTAAAGGAAGAGACAATAATAGGAGAGATTTAATTTGCAAGTCACTTGGTTAAGTCCCTGGGTACTTTGGGAGCAGCCAACGCAGATGGTAAGGCCTCTAATGCCATTTCTACTGAAAAAATCGTATTAGTTTCTGAGGTTGAACCATTTGACAGTGCCAGAGACTGGTGGTAAGAGCTTTCTTTTCTGGGTCTTCAGTAGCTGTGTCTGTAGTACTTGCAGGAGCACCTGCCAGGACGTATCTCAACAGAGGTAACTGCCCAGGATGATGGCTCAGGGTACCAGGCTGGAAGCATTGCTATTCTTAAGGCTCTTGGGTTCAGAGTCTTGGGCTGTCTCCATCAGGGTCTGAGAATGGTCGAGGTAGTGCTGCTGGTAGTGGTTTGACCTGCCTGCAATGTGCTGCCTCCTAACTTACCCTCACAGCTTCAGCTATGCAGACTTGGCTGACCTGGTGTGTGGCAGCTGGTGGGGATGGCTGGCCCCTCTCCGCAGGAGTTGCTTTCCCAGATGGTGTCTGTGAGGGCTGGGCTGGAAGCAGGACTGGTTGTCTGGAGGTGGGGTTGGGGGGCAGCATTGCTATTCCCAAGGCATTTGGGCTCAGGTTCCTGGGGTGTCTCTGTCAGGGTCTGAGAGAGATGGTGGTTAAGTTAATAGTGGTAGTTTGTCTTGCTTGGCACACATTGACTCCTGTCTTACCTTTAAGGGACCTTGCTGCTTCTGCTGGATGGGCGTACCTACATGGTGTGTGGCTGATTTATATTGTGCGCGGGATAGCTCTTTTACCTTCATCCTTGGTGAGACCCAGCTATAAGCCATAACTCAGACTATAATTAGTATTGTCCTTGGGATGCAAGAGTGAGTCATTGTTAATGAGCTGATGAGTATGAGAAGTGAGGGTCTAATTTCCCTTCTTAGAGGAAGGCTCCCCAAACAATGAACACAGTCCAGAACCTTAATGGCTGGGTATAGAACAGTGTTGTCAAACTCAAATAGAAACAGGGGCCCCTAAACCCTACATAAAGATTTTCAGGGGCCATATATTGACTTAGAAAATCATATATTAACATTATATAAGCTCTATTGTATTTTAATTTATTTTGTCATTAGGGCCAGCTACATGGAACAGTAAATAGAGTTATAGGTCTGGAGTCAGGAAGACCTGAGTTCAAATCCTGATACAGATATTTACTAGCTCTGTGACTCCAAGCAAATCACTTAACCTCTATTAGCCTCAGTTTCCTTATCTGTAAAATGGGAATAATAATAGCATTTACCTCTCAGGGTTGTTGTGAAGATCAAAAGAGGTAATAATTATAAAGCAGTTAGCATAGTGCCTGGCACATAGTAGGTACTATATTAATGTTAGCTATTATTATTATTGGGCAGCTAGGTGGTGAAGTGGACAGAGCACTGGCCTGAAGGCAGGAAGACTCATCTTCCTCCATTCAAATCTGGTCTCAGACATTTACTTGCTGTGTGACCCTGGGCAAGTCACTTAACCCTATTTGCCTTAGTTTTTTTTGTCTGTAAAATGAGCCAGAGAAGGAAATGGCACACTATTCCAGTATCTTTGTCAAGAAAACCCCAAATAGGTCACGAAGAGTTAGATGTGAATGAAAAATGACTGAACAACAAATTGTTATTATTATTGCTAAATATTTCCCAATTACATTTTATTCTGATTTCCCTGAAACACCTCTTGTATAGAATATGGAATTGTACAGGACTCTAGGTGCTATGGCCTCAGCTGTGGTCCTCTATGCTAGGCTTATCATCAGAGAGTATACATTAGTAGCCTATTTTCATGTTGTATAAAATGCAGTTAATTAATCAACAAACATTTATTAAGTACCTACTGTGGAAGAAAATTCTATACCTTGCATTTTAGGCACAAATCTACCAGAAATAATTCTTTATTAATTTAGAGTGTTCTAAATCTAAGCATTTCTGCTTAGGGAGAGAACCAAAGAAGAACAGAATTACCCCAATGACTCTAAAAATATCTCACCAATCTCAGACCTTTTGGAATTACAATTATAGCATTCCTGGACAATAGACAAATTCCACATGGAGTTAAAACATAATTGTAACATTCTGGGTAAAGTTAAGTTAGCATTTTAGTTCATCAAGTAGAACAATAGTCTCTTAGCTTTCAGTATACCCTTGAAGAATAATCTTCTAAAATTACTTAATCCCTTTATGACCACTCTCTTTAAGTATTTTCCTTCCTATTTGGTCAAAGGTGAACTCAAGAGAAATTTCCTTTAATTGAAGTAATCCAAGAGACTTCTTTTTTTCTGATCATTACCTTAATCTTTTCAAGGTGGATCATTCAAGGGCTGTTTGCCCTTGTCTAGTCATCACCCTAATTATTTCAGAGAGGAATCCTTTCTGGGCTAATTAGAGAGAGCTGAGCAGGACATTTTGAAATCAATAGTTAGAAAAAGACTGATAAGGGTTTCTCTTTAGTCCAGGGACTTTAGAATAGGATATTTTTATATGCTTTCTTTATATTTCTAAAAGAGACAAAAGGGCTTTTATCTGCTTTTACCGTACTATGTATAATGCAGCACAGTGTAGTGTTTAGACTTTGGGGTTTGGAATCAAGAGGCTATGAGGTCAAAGCCTGCCTCCTATACTTACTAGCTGCGGGACTCTGGAAAAGTGAGTCATTTAACCTCTACATGCTTTAAACAAATTCCTCGGATTCATGTCTGCTATGCTGTAGGTGAGTTACAATCTGTATGGGTAGAGGGCATTTCCCATGTTGTCAAAATCACAGATCCATCATAGTGAGAAGATTAAAATTGATCCTGCCATCATCTTCTTACTGATCCTATTTACAAGTAAATGATTTTGCCCTGTAACTGCTTTTGTCCTGTAATTGCTCAAGTCATGGTGCTTTGTCTCCGAACTTAGTTTAGAGTTCAGGTGGTCTGTAATGGGTTAAGTTTAAAAATCCATCTGTTCTTACCTCAAGGAATTTTGTTAACCTTGGGAAAAGTGTGTGGGCCTGATACCTTTATGCCACCAAGCTATCTTTCAAGGATGTCTAGTTTGCTCTCCAAAAGTCTGGGCCACCATCTCACACCTGGACTCAAACAAAGAACACTTTTTTTTTTTGGTTAGGCAATGGGGTTAAGTGACTTGCCCAGGGTCAAACAGCTAGCAAGTATTATGTGTTTGAGGCTGCATTTGGACTCAGGTTCTCCTGACTTCAGGGCCGGTGCTCTACCCACTGCACCACCTAGCTACCCCAAAGAGCACTTCTTAGTCTCATGGGAGAAGAAGGTGGAGGGGTGGGAAGAGGGGAGTCATTGCTAGCCCTCATTACCAAACTTCCGACCAATCATGTTGCTCCCAATGCCTCAGTTCTGTAACCAATCATGTTGCCTTCAACTCTATGACATCATCTACCCCATTCTGTACTTTGTTCTGTACTCCCCAAAACTTACAAAAGGTGAACTGTCCTTTTGCTTGGGGGACTTTGGCATTAATGGAGGCAATCCATTGACCCATTTATTGACAGGTAGCATGCCCCTGCTAATAAATGCTATCTTGCTGGGAGATCTGCCTCAGTTTGCTCTTTTGTTAAAATCTCAGTTGTGACAATGGATTGTGTATTTGTGGTAGCAGATGTAGAGAGTGAGACAGAGATGGCAAACTAGTAAATTCCTGTCATCCAGAAATTTCTAATCCAAAAATGAACTGTGCTAATGAGCTAATGGCCTGGCTGATTGGAGCCATGTCTGATTTCTCAATTATGATAGGGAAGGAGACATTTGAAAGGAAACTGTAAAATAATGCCTTTCTCTGGAATTTGGGCTCACATCTAAATGAGATAAATGCTTTCTGAAGTACTCTGTCCCAACTGGACACCTACACTTCCTATTTTAAAGTTAAAAAGGCAAAGGAGAAACTTCAAAGTTAACCAGAAATCCTATAAAGAATTAATGGAGTGCAGGATTTGACCTGGCTTGGTCTGAGCTGTCCATCCTCATTATGTTACATAGACTGGATCCACTGTCTTTTCTTAAGCAGGATCAGCAGTATAAACCCCATGGAAGTTTCTCCTTGGATTGTCTGGAGGTTAAGGTAAATCTCCTATCCTTCTATCCTTGACTTCTACTTGTCCACAATTGGCTAAAGATTGTATTTAAGGACTGTCTTTTTTTTTTTTTTTTTTTAATTACTTTGTACTTTAACATTGACCAGAGAATTCAAAGCACTTAGCAAGAGCCATGCTAATCTTACAGCAGAGAACCAAAGCGGGTCCATGGAGCCCTCATTTTATTGCCAAGTTCATGGAGTCACAGAGAAGTAGGGGCACTGACTAGTCCAAGTTCACTGAACAAATAGTGGGTGAGTAGGGTAGAGTTGAGGGAAACTGGGATTCTGGATTCTCAGTTCACCAATAAGGGTAGCACTGAATAGCATTGAATGTGGTCATGGAGATTCATTTCAAATCTTACCTTTCCTCCAGCAAATGAGTGTTGGGTTCCTTCCTGTGGGCTTTTGTGGGTTTCAGAGCCATTTCCAAAAAAGCCTATGATAATCCTGCTGTTAGAGCAATTCTCTGGTTCTTTCGAGATGAGAGGTCCCTTGGTGTGGGTGGGTGGCTGTGTGGGCATCACTGCTGAGCACGGCCATCCACCTCATTCCCATTAGCTCATGCATTATTGCAAAGTGGTTATGGTGAAGTGGAGCTGGGCTAGGAGTTTCTGTGCATTATGCTTCTGCGGTAGGCTTGTTCTAGCTAATAAAAGCTATTAAAGTTTTGAGAAAGGTGTGAGAGCACTTTAAAAGTTGGTAGATGGGCTATTTTTATTCCTCTCATTAGCTTTTATGCCTACAAAGAACTTTACCACAATAATAGTAATAATAATAACACCAGCGACTTGCCTTTGCACTCTCAAGGCACTTTGGCACCTCTTAACTCATTTTCATTTATGTTAGTTGGCAGCTCTGTTCCTTAAGTCTGATCCAGGCCATCACTACCTGTTCCAGTTTACAATAGAGTAACTTGTCCGGTAACACACAGGGACAATTGGGATTAGAACTCTGGATTCTGTTATTATCTTTAAGCTGACTGATGAAGATAAAGACAGTGGAGAGCCAAGGAAAGGGGCCTAAAAGGTATTAAATAAATCAAGATATCCACTTTCCTATGCTCTCAATGAAATCCTTCAATATAGAAGTGTTGGTTATCTTCCTACCTATCTGACTGCTCCCTCTCAATCTTCTCTGCTGGATCCTCATCCAGGTTATACACAGTGTGCAAGGTGAGGCCACTGGGCAAAATAGAGTCTGATAAGAGACTTTTGAACTTGAAGTGTCAAGCATTTTATTTGTATAATATTAAGTATGTTGTAAGCAATGCCTATGTTTTGCGTTTTGGTAAATCCAAATTGACTTTTCCTGTGGCTTAATCAGCCAAAGGAAAAAGAACAGTAGAAGCAGAAACTTTGGAACTTTCAAAGCCTTCAGAAAGACAATTTCTCTCTCTCTCTCTCTCTCTCTCTCTCTCTCTCTCTCTCTGTTGCACCAATTTGGAGAGGCAAGTAAGAGACTCTCATTCACTGTCTGTAGACATTTATAGCATTATAAATTAGAGACTAAAATTTGTAACTGAAATGTAATATCTTTACTGTAAAATTCCAAATTATGGTGACTGTTAAAATATCTTAGTGGATTTTGGAGGTTTGTAGGTTAAGGTTAAGTTCAAACAACCTCTCTCCCCTTCCTGGAGGATGATAGAGATATTCAGTAGAAATGATTTCACACTACTAGAGAATAAGCAGAACTGGGGCTAGTTTGAAATTATTTAAGTGAATTTAATTGTTTAGGTAAAGTAGTAGCTAAACTACCTAAATTGAAAGAGACTATGCAACTATAACACTGTAAAATGATATTGTATAAGGAAATCTGTACAGGAGAGATTTAGTGGAATGTTAGACTAGAATATGATTGAGAAATAAGGTGAGAAAGACTTAAGAAGGCATAGAAAGTAAAGAAAGTGAGGAATCAAGAAAGCAAAATGAAAGGTTAATTTAAGTAATAGATTTGGAGGTTAGTAAGAGATTTGAAAAGTGTTTGACTCCATTTAGATAGGGAAGATTTGAGAAACTTTTGGAGAAATGCCTATTAGCAATTTTAGACAGACAATGCTCTGTCAATAGAAGACCATTCTAGGGGTGTATCCCTCAGTCTTTAGAACCTCATGAACTCCAAAAGGAGGAGAATGGGAATATGAGCCTGCCACATGAAACACCTCCCTGTTCTTCTTGGGCTTCCTGGGGTTGCCTGATGCCTCTTTGACAAATCCTGAATGTCTTCTTCAGTACCTCCCTTCCTCCAAATCAATTCAAGATTACAAAAGAACTCATAGGACCTCACACCTTTCTCTTTATCCTGTCTCATAAGGTACTTAGTAGGAGCTTAATAAATGCTGATTAACTGACTGGTAAAGAAAATATTGTTGGGTTTTTTTGGGTATAAATAGTTATGCCAAAAGCCTTTGACAAATTCAAGCATCCTCTTTCTCTTTTTAACAAATAGCTTTTCCTGGGTTACCGCAGAAAAACCTCTAAGGTGAAGTGTGCCCTTTATCCACCCTCTTAAAGTATCTGGAATGGGTTAGGTGGAGAATACAAAAGGAATTGATTTGGCTTATTGGGTGAGTTTAAAGAGAAAATAAAAGGAAAAAAAGTTTTGGAGACCTGGGAATGCAAACTTTTGAACTTGAGCTAACTGAAAACAGGGTGCTCTTGGGAAAATAAAGATTTTAAACGTTACCATTGGTGATTATAAATTCAGATTTGATTTGGTCAAAATTTGTCCTGAAACTAAAATCATAATGTGGTCTCATTTACAGTGAGATATGCTTTCCTATTAGGAAAATTGTGGTAAATCAGAACTTAAAGGAAATTACATTTGCTATTTGGCAGTAAGGAAATACACTGGAAAATGCATGGATCATGAAATCCTATGCTAAAATCCATTCTCAGAAATTTATTAGCTTTGTGACCTTAAGGAAATTACTTCACCTCTGTTTTCCTCAGTTTCCTAGTCTGTAAAGGGGATTATAATAATAACGCTTACCTCTCAGGGTTCTTGTGAGGATCACATGATTGCAAAGTGCTTAGCACAGTGTCTGGCACATGGCAAGCACTATATAAATATTAATAAAAAAAAGTACTCTATATTGATCTTGAATGTAATAAAATGCAAAAATAAAATTATTTTCTATGTAAATTAATTTGGAAATGCATTTGACTGAATTGATGTCATATGATTGGTAATAATTTTTATTTCATGTCTTAAATATGTGAAATTGTGAGTTTTTTTCTTAAATTATGAAATTTGGGAAACCATTGTATCAGAAATGCTGTTAGAAAAGTAACTTCTATTTTAATCTGGATGATGTTAGGTTATGAATTGAACTCTTAAAAGAATGTGGTAAAAATGTTTGAAAACTGTTAAATGTTTAATGGGGTATATTTGCTTTAAAATGAATAATACTACTAACTTACTGTTGGGGAAAAAAATGGAAAAAAGGCCTCTTTAAATTATACTTATCTGTGAGGTTACTTGGGACTTTCTACTTGGTCAAGGTCACAAGATCTCATCAGCATTGCTGACAATGTGTTTTAAAATTCTAAAGTATTGAAGTTTGAGAAACTAGGACAATATCCAACCAAAGTGGGGAAATTTACATGTTTGCTTATAGTGAAGAGTGAGTTTCACTTGAGATCATTTGGCTATCATTTATGAAAATTATGAAATTGTATCTGTTAGTAAATAGTATGTATTGAAGCTGTATCTTTGACCCAACTTAATAACAATGGACTTTAGATTTAAAGATTTTATTTTGCCTTAGGGATTAATAGGCAAGATGGATATCTGTTAGTCTGGAGACTTACAGTAGCCAGATTTTTCTGGGGATTTTGAGTCAACTATTATGTACTTATTGTATGCGTGAGACTCCAGAATGTGATTATTTTTAATTTATAAATAAAGGATAAATGAAATGTTCTTATATGTGCTCATGGGTAACTGTTAATGAAACATGAGCAAACATAATAATAATCTAGCCCTAAGCTGTGATTAGTGAGATTTTGCTATTTGAGATAAAATCACAGGGGATTGTAATCTGATATTGTTCTAAATTTTTATTTCAGGTATGATTATCTGAATTGTGATGAAACCAATAGTCTACCATTCAGGGAGGATGCCATGTTCTGTCCAAGGGGGTGTGATCTGAGAACTACTACCAATGGGTGTCTGTCCCTGGGAAAAGTTGAAGGGATGACCTTGTGTAGGAAAAGATAGGATCATCTTGACACAGTTTCCCCATGGTGCTATTTCCTTTCTGAAGAGAAAATTTTCCCACTTGGTTAATTCTGAGCCTGGTTATGATACTCTGTGAATAATATGGAACTTTGCTGTATGATTGGCTATTAACTGTGATTGTTGCCTGGAATCAAACAGAGCTAAGAGAGTTTTCTCTTGTTTTGTCAGACCAATCTGTGCCCTTGAAGGGGCAGTCTTGGTGTTGTCATAACCATATCCCTCCTTTTTCCATTCATAGCAAATTATAATCAGGGCAGGTGAACAGGAGAAGTTTTGTCATTGTAATACTATATCTATTAATTCATACATTGAAACATATGAGTTATTATAACAGGATGCAAGTATGAAAGATCTTACTATTTTAAGATATGAATTTGTGGCCAACTCCACATCCGAAGCAATTAAGTAAATGAGTTCTTAGGCTTATTATCCCCTTGCTGATAGCTATGTATTCTTCACGTATAAGATTAGGTCCTTAAAGTACCTCATTCTTTCAAGATGATATGAGGATAATGTATATGACCTAAAAGGGTGGGGGGGAGAGGGAGGAGAATAAGACAAAAATGTAAAAGCTTTTTAAAATTTAATGGAGTACTAGACTTTGAAAAAGCAACAAGATCAGGCTATTAAAAGTCTAAGAACTAAGATATATATCTATATATTTTCTTCGTTTCTAAATGTATTTAATAGGAAATAACAGATAAGTATATTTTAGTAATAAATTCCCAAAAATTAGATTAAGGTTTTTACATACAAAATTACATTAATAATTATAAATAATTTAAAATCACATCCATTTTTCCTAGTTTGGAGTCCTTGTCTGATCTGATTAAGTGACAGAAGAGCTCATTTTCCCAGTCACACCCTCTTCCTTATCCCTGTGGATACCATTGTCCATATTAGGTATAGAGTTTGGTTAAAGAAAGAAAAAGCAAGTGGTATGTAAAAAACTGAAATTCTCCAAAGTTTCAGGTGAATTATGGGTTTCTACTTTGTTGTTCTTACAGCTCTGTTGTTAATAGAGTTAGATCCATAAGGTTTGTGTTAGTTTTCACCACACAAGCTAGTTACTGGAAAAGTAAATTTAGGGGGTTGTACTAAATTGTTTTATGTCTTATTACTGGCAGATTTTAGCAGAATTACCTAGGAATCTCTGAAAGTAATTTGGAAGCAGGGAAGCAGATCCACCATGAGGAGCTCCCTTTAGAGCTTCCCTGAGAATGAGGCCTATTCCAGAATGTTCAAGGGAAGATGTTTCACTACATGGGATATCTGCGACTCAAGATGAAATGTGCTGATTAAATGAACATTGAGAGTAGGTTAACAGGTTACAAGGAGACTTGTGTTATGATTCTGCTCAACTAAGTCTATTTAACTTTATGATATTGAAGGAAACATTGAATTATGATTTTTGTAATACTCATGACAGTGGTACACTTATATCCTCTTGCAAATTTAAGTTCCCTGGCTTATAGACACTGATGCTTACTCAAATTGATTTGGTGTGAGCAGCAGAGATTAAGATGATGCAGAATAATATAGTCCAATTGTGGTGCTGCACCATGAATATGGTTAACACCAAAGCAGAGATTGTGCAAAGTTGGGCCACTGGGCAAAATATAATCTTAATGACCCACCATATGAGAGGATGAGGTCCCCTTTAAAACAATCCCATTGCCTGTGGAGGACTACTCCCATATCCCAGTGATGCTGTAATGGGGAAAAGCTAAAATGACACTTATCACCTCATCATTAAGACATCTATTAATTGGGATTGTCTTACTGTTGTATGTAAATTGCTCTGCTACTGTCTGCAAAAGCAGGCTGGAACTTGGATTTGGTGGCCAGGCTTTACTCTAACTGCTTGATGCCTTGAGGTGCCCATACACTTTGTTTGTCTCATTTCCTGAGTTTGCCTTTAATTTGACTAGGATGAGACTTGAACCAGGATTTTCTTTTAACACTAGTAATAATGGTGGTTCCACAAAGCTCTGTTCTCTGTCCTCTTTTCTTCTCCATCTATACTATTTCACTTGGTCATCTCATTAGCTCTCATGGTTTCAGTTTTTATCCCCATACAAAGGATCTCGGATATATTTGTCCAGCCCTAACCCCTCTTCTGATCTCCGGGCTCACATTTCCAATTGCTTTTTGTATATTGGGTATTCTATAGACATTTTAAATTCAACGTGTCAAAAAATGAACTCATTATCTTTTTCAGGCAACTAGGTGGCACAGAGGTTAGAGTGCTGGGGCTGGAATCAGGAAGACTTGAGTTCAAATGAAGCCTCAGATACTTTCTAGCTGTGTGACCCTGGGCAAGTCACTTAACCTGGTTTACCTCAGTTTCCTATATGTGAAATGAGCTGGAGAAGGAAATGGCAAACCACTCCAGTATCTTTGCCAAGAAAATCCCAAAAGTGGTCATGAAGAGTCAGAGATGACTGAAAAATGACTCAACAACAAGAAAGCTTTCCCTCCAAACCCTCCCCTCTTCCTAACTTTCCTATTAGTGTCGATGGCACCACCATACTTCTAGTCACTCAGGCTAGCAAACTAGCTATCATCATTGACTCTTCACTCTCTCTCATTCCTCCATATTGAACAGTGGTCAAATCCTGTTCATTCCAACTTTGCAACACTATTTGAATGCATTCCCTTCTCCTCTCTGCCATTGTGAATACCTGAGTACAATCCCTCATCATCTCATACCTAGACTATTGTTTTTTTTTTTTTTAGCTGAGCTTGCTGTTTCTTTTTTTAATTTTTTTTTTAGTTTTAGTTTTCAACATTTACTTCCACAAGATTTTGAGTTCCAAATTTTCACCCCATCTCACCCCTCCCCCCACCCCAAGATGGCATGCATTCTGAATACCCCTTCCCCTAGTCTGCTTTCCCTGCTATCTCTCCCCCCCTTCCCCTTCTATTTTCCTGTAGGGCAGGATGGATTTCTGTACCCCATTTCCTGTATTTCTTATTTCCCAGTTGCATGTGAAAATATTTTTTTTAAACATGTGTTTTTTAAACTTTGGGTTCCAAATTTTCTCCCTTCCTCTCTCCCCACCCACCCTCATTGAAAAGGCAAGCAACTCAATATAGGCTATACATGTGCAGTTATGCAAAACACTTCCATAGGAGTCATGCTGTGAAGAACTAACTCTATCTCCGTTAATGCTATCCTGCCCCCCATTTATTCTATTCTTTCTTTTGACCCTGTCCCTCCTCAGAAGCATTTGCTTCTGATTACCCCCTTTCCCAGTCTGCCCTCCTCTCTATCATCCCCCTACTCTCTTGTCCCCTTCCCTTCCTATTTTCCTGTAGGGTAAGACAGATTTCCATACCCAATTGAGTGTGTATGTTATACCCTCCTTAAGTCAAATCCTACGAGAATAAGATTTACTCATTTCTTCTCACCTTCCCCCGGTTCCCCTCCACTATAAGAGCCTTTTCTTTTCTGTTTTTTTGTGAGATAATTTACCCCATTCTACCTTTCCCTTTCTCCTTCTCCTAGTATAATCCTCTCTCACCCCTTAATTTTATTCTCCAGATATGACTCCTTCATTTTCAACTCACCCTGTGCCCTCTATCTATCTATCTATCTATCCATCTGTCTATCCATATCTATATCTATATATATGTATCTATCTATATATATGTACATACATATAATTTTTTCCTTCCAACTACCCTAATACTGACAAAGGTCTCATGAGTTACAAATATCATCTTTCCATGCAGGAATGTAAACAATTCAACCTTAATAAGTCTCTTATGAGTTCTCTTTCCTGTTTACCTCTTCATGCTCCACTTGAGTCTTGTATTTTAAAGTCAAATTTTCTATTCAGCTCTGGTCTTTTCTTCAAGAATGCTTGAAAGTCCTCTATTTCACTAAATGACCATTTTTCCCCCTGAAGAATTATACTCAGTTTTTCTGGGTAGGTGATTCTTGGTTGTAATCCTATGTCCTTTGCTCTCCAGAATATTATATTCCATGCCCTGTGGTCCCTTAATGTAGAAGCAGCTAAATCTTGTGTTATCCTGATTGTGTTTCCACAATACTTGAATTGTTTCTTTCTGGCTGCTTGTAATATTTTCTCCTTGACCTGGGAACTCTGAAATTTGGCTACAATATTCCTAGGAGTTTTCCTTTGGGGATCTCTTTCAGGAGAAGATCGGTGGATTCTTTCAATTTCTATTTTGCCCTTTAGTTCTAAAATATCAGGGCAGTTTTCCTTGATAGCTCTTTTTTTGATCATAGCTTTCAGATAGTCCAATAATTTTTAAATTCTCTCTCTTGGATCTATTTTCCAGGTGAGTTGTTTTTCCAATGAGATATTTCACATTGTTTTCTAATTTTTCATTCTTTTGGATTTGTTTTACAGTGTCTTGATTTCTCATAAAGTCACTAGCTTCCAATTGCTCTATTCTAATTTTTAAGGAAGTATTTTCTTCAGTAATCTTTTGGACTTCCTTTTCCATTTGTCCAATTTTGCTCTTTAGGGCATTCTTTTCTTCATTGGCTTTTTGAACCTCTTTTGCCATTTGGGTTAGGCTATTTTTTTAAGGTGTTATTTTCTTCAGTATTTTTTGGGGCCTCCTTTAGCGAGTTGTTAACTTGCTCTTCATGATTTTCTTGCAAAACTCTCAGTTTTTCCCCTACTTCTCTTACTTGCTTCTCAAAATCCCTTTTGAGCTCTTCCAAGGCCTGGGACTGATTCATATTTTTCTTGGAAGCTTTGGATGTAGGAGCTTTGACTTTGTTTTCTTCTTCTGGTTGTATGTTTTGATCTTCTTTGTCACCAAAGTAAGATAATGTAGTCTGACTCTTTTTGCGCTGCTTGCTCATGATCCCAACCAATTACTTGAGTTTGAAACTCTTTGTTAAGGTAAGAGTCTGTTTCCAATGTGGAGAATGTACTGTCTCAAGCTTCGGGGGTTTGTACAGCTGTTTTCAGAGACACTTCTAGGGACCTGAAAAGTGTCAGTTCTTCCAAGGTGCTATGATAAGGGGCAAGGTGTTTCCTCTCCACCACCACAACAAGCTCCACCAGGCCAGTGCTCCTCCTCACCCCAGGACCGCCCTCCTGAACTGTGACCCAGATCCAAGCACGGGCAAAGCAAGAGATTCCTGCCTCAGCCCTGGCAAAGAGATCCTTGCAATCCCCGTCTGATCAGCCATTCGATTCCCCCTCAGTCTGTGGGCCAGAAGCTCAGAAGCCAGCTGCTGCCCTCGGGGGGGCTGAGATCTAACTTCTTCTCTCACTGCAGTCACAGACTTTTCCCACTGACCTTCTAAGTTGTCTTTGGCGTTCGTGGGTTGAGAAGTCTGGAAACTTCCACAGTTGCCCATGATTCAGTCCTCTGAGGCCTGCTCCAGGGTTGCTGCGGCCTGTGCACCCACGCCGAGCTGTGCTCCTCTCCCAGCCTGGCGCGATATACCTTTCTGATCAGCCATCCAAGTTGTCTTGGGCTGGAAATTTGTTTTACTCTGTTTTTTTGTGGGTTCTGCTGCTTTAGAATTTGTTTAGAGCCATTTTTTGTAGGTATTTGGAGCGGTTTGGGGGAGAGCTCTGGCAAGTCACTGCTTTCCCTCCACCATCTTGGCTCTGCCCCCCATACCTAGACTATTGTAATAGCATATTGGCTGGTCTCCCTGACTCTACTCTCTCCCCATTCCACTCCATCTTTCACTCAGGTGTCAAATTGATTTTCCTAAAATGCAAGTCTGAAACTTCCCTCATTCTATAAACTCCAGTGGTTTCCTATTACCTCCAGGATCAAATATCCTCTGTTTGGTGTCCAAAGCCCTCCATAACCTGTCCCTGTGCTACATTTCCAGTCTTCCACCTTACTCACCACTACATACTCTGCACTTCAGTGACACTGACCTCCTTGCTGTTCCTTGAACACAACACTCCCATTTCTTAAGTGTTTTCCCTGGCTATCTTCCATGCCTGGAATACTCTCTTTCCTCATCCTTTCCTCCTGGCTTCCCTGGCTTCCTTCAAGTCTCAGATAAAGCCTCACCTTCTGCAAGAAACTTCCTTTCCTCTGAGATTACTCCCAATTTATCCAGTATTTATCTTTGTACATCTTTGTTTGGAGATTGTCCCCTCCATTAGACTGAACTCCTTGGGAGCAGGGACTATCTCTTGTCTTTCTTTGTATCCCTAGTGCTTAGCATAGTGCCTGGCATGTAGTAGGTGCTTGATAAATGCTAACTGATTGATTGGTTATTCAGCCATTTCTGCATCTATCTAATTGTGCAATCATCTAATGTACATCTTTCCAACTTGTTCAAAAGAATTTTATTGTAGACTGTGTCAAATGCTTTACTCTTGTTTTCTTTGTCCTTTGTGTTCAAGGAGGACCAAAATGACATCACCAGGTTGGAGTCAAAGTATAGTGTGTCCAATTTTGGCTGATCAGACCAGCATGAGCTTGGAAGGCTCTACCACAGATCAGGCACATGTCCATATGAACATTTGGAGTGGAGCTGTCTCTAAATTTGTGCATCTCATGTTTCTTTTGAGTTATTGCAATTCTACTTAGCTCATAGAATATAGCATCTTCTTTGATGCAGACACACCATGCTGGATGGTCCTGTGCCAGTGTCTCCCATGTCTCACAATCAATTCCAAAGTCCTTCAGAGAGACCTTGAAAGTGTCCTTGTACTGCTTCTTCTGACCTCTGAGTGAGTGCTTGCTTTGTGTGAGTTCTCTGTAAAATAGTCTTTTAGGCAAACATAGGTTTGGCATTTGAACAACGTGGTCAGCCCATTGGTGTTGCACTCTCTGCAGTAGGGTTTGAATGCTTGGCAGTTCAGCTTGAGAAAGGGCCTTGGTGTAGGTACCTTATCTTGCCAGATGATCTTCAGAATCTTCCTAAGACAATTAAAATGGAAGTGATTCAGTTTCCTGGCATGGGTCTGGTATACTGTCCAAGTTTCACAGGCATACAACAATGAGATCAGCAAAATGGCTCTGTAGACCTTCACTTTGGTATGTAACCTAATATCTCTTCTCTCCCACACATTCCTTTGGAGTCTCCCAAATACTGAGTTTCCTCAAATGCTTTATTAAAATCAGGGTAGACTATGTGTATATATTCTCTTGGTCTTCCAGTCTAGTAATCCTGTCAAAAAAAAAGGAAAATAAATATGATTGATGAAGCCAAGGTTTTCTTGAAGAGATCACTGATTTTATAACTATCCTTTTAATAATACGTTTTTTAGAATTTTTCCAGGAATCAAAGTCAAAGTCACTTCCCTATGGCCTGAAACTTAATTCTTTTGTACCCTCTTCTTTTTAAAATTCAGGACTTTTCTTACTCAGGAGGCAGCTCTTGAATTCTCTTGCATGAATATTCCAAGCTCTTGCATGAATATTCTAAGATCATTGACAATGGTTCAGCAGTCATGCATTAGTCCTTTCAGTATCCAGATATTTGGTGCATCTGGGCTTGGTGATTCGGACTTATCAAGGATAGCTCTAGATACTCTCTTATTATGCTCCTACTTACCTTGGGTTTCCAAATCTTATTAGGCATTTTTGTTCTGCCTTTTTTTTCCCCTAGTCCAAAGATCATTCTATTTGACCAAGAAAATGAACAAAAGGAGAATTGACTAGTTCTGCCTTCTTTCTTTCAAGGGTCATTGGTTTTCCTCATCTCATATGCCCTCAGCAGCAGTCAAATCTCTATTCTACTCACAGTTTTGTTGTAGGTAACAATCTCCATCTTCCCCAAGCCCTACCCCAAACCCCCAATGCTTCCTGCCTTCTTTATGCTAACTTCAACTGACCTGCCCCACCTCCCCACCACTATTTGTTTATTGATAGTAAATCTATGGGTAGGGGCAACAGGCCAGACATGGATACAGATTCTCTTCTCTTTGTTTGCCATTTTGCTTGGTCTGTCCTATGTCCTTGAACTCTCTATCGCTATTGCTACCTTAGCCTAAAATTCTCTTGCAATTAGCACACGACTTTGGTTGTTTCTTACCTAGGGAGAGGGACAAAGATTCATATACTAGAATATGGCAGAAACAAAAGTAATATTGCCATCAGAGTATACTATAGTCCACTTAGACAGAAAGAGGAAATAGATGAGGAGTTTGGCAGTATCAGAAGCCTGACATTGAATCCTCATATAGTAATTTGTCACCCCTAGTGAATGTTAGAGTCAAAGACATTAGATGAGCCCCACTCTATCCTCAACATCCTTTCTATTTTATTTTGTTGTTGTTGTTGAAAACCATCTGGGGTATACACAATGGAAAGTGCATTGGACAAAGAATTAGGCCTAGGGAATAACTTGTATTTTTGTCTTTGTGAGGTCAGAGGAAGGAAAAGCAATGACCCTAGAAACTGGGTGTCATGGAAGTTACCAAGAAGAGATGGCCAACTGGAAAAAGGTGGAGCAAGATTGTTACAAGCTCTTGAGAACTAATTCTTTTTTTAAAAAAAATATTTTATTTTTTTCCAATTACACGTAAAAACAAATTTTGACATTCATTTTTTAAAATTTTGAGTTCCAAATTCTTTCTCTTCCCTCCCCCCTCATTGAGAAGGCAAGCAATTTGAATTAGGTTATACATGTGCAGCCATACAAAACATATTTTCATATTAGTCATGTTGTAAAAGAAAACACAGGCCAAAAAAAATTTTAAAAAAAAGTAAAAAATAGTGTGCTTCGGTCTGCATTCAGACTGCATCAGTTCTTTCTCTGGAGGTGGATAGCATGTTTCATCATAAGTTCTTCAGAATTATCTTGGATTTTTGTATTGCTGAAAATAGCTAAGTCATTCACAATTGATCATCTAATAATATTGCTGTTGCTGTGTACAATGTTCTGGTTCTGCTCACTTCACTTTGCATCAGTTCATGTAAGTCTTTCTGAAATCATAATGCTCATCATTTCTTACAGCACAATAGTTTTCCATCACTGACAACTGATTCTTAAATTTTTTTTTTTGTGAGGCAATCAGGGTTAAGTGACTTGCCCAGGGTCACACAGCTAGTAAATGTCAAGTGTCTGAGGTCACATTTGAACTCAGGTCCTCCTGACTCCAAGAATGGAGCTCTATCCACTGCGCCACCTAGCTGCCCCTGATTCTTAAATTTTCAATGTGAGCATTTACACCTTGGAAATCAGCAAACTACAAAATCAGGGCTTGATTTATTGTTTTGTTAATTGTCTAGATTTAAGAAAATGATAATAATGCAGATTGCACTTAAAAGTTTGTTGTGTATTGGCATATCCAGTTAGACTTGTACCAGCACACCCTTGTGTACAATCCTGGATGAATTAGTATTTCAAGTTTTGTTTTGTTTTTTTTTCAGTTGTGTCTGACTCTGTGACTCTCTTTGGGGTTTTCTTGGCAAAGATACTAGAGTGGTTTGTCATCTCCTTCTCCAGTTTATTTTACAGATGAAGAAAGGGAGACAAACAGGATTAGGTGACTTGCTCAGGTCACTTTCTAGTGAGTGCCTGAGGCCAGGTTTGAACTCAGGAAGATGAGTCTTCCTGACTCTAGGCCTGGTGCTCTAGCCACAGCACCACCTAGCTGCCTAGTGGCCCATCGGATTGTAAATCACTGCAATCAGCTGTAGCTACTTGAAGGAAGTTTTTATTGATGTTCCTTTTCTTTTTTTGCATCATTATAACTTTGCACTTACACCCCAAACCATACAGAACCCCACTTTGTTCCTAATAAATTATAATTAAGCAAAACAAATCAACACATTGGTCATGTCTAAACACATTTGCCTCATTCCACATTTGTAGTCTACCACGCTTCAGCATCAGTCTTCCGAAGTCCTGATTGGTCATTCCATTGATCTGGGTTCTGAAGTTGTTCAGAGTTGTTTACCTTTACCTTTGTAAGTGTGGGAAGTTATTTAATCCTGCTGGGCTTCAGTTTCATCATTTATAAAATGTAGTTGGCCTGGATGGACTCTGAGGTTTTTTCTAGCTACAGTCTCTGACTCTACGGTCCCTAAAGTAACTTCCACTTCTAAAGCGAATGATTCCGTAATGATCTTAGGAAGCTAGGTGAAAGGAGGTGTGTCCATTTCTAACATCACTGTGAAAATTCACGGGAGTGAGAAACGGTATTGCTGGAAAAACAGAGATGACTTCAGTAAACCCTTGGAGAAAACAACAGAAAAGTCAGAGGAACAAGTTCAATTAGAAAAAGTAGAGAAAATCGATGTATAAAAGGAGAATTCTTTAAGTGCGTTTTAGAACAGATAACTGTAGGCAGCCAGGGAGTCAAGTGAGTGGGAAGACAGTGACAGGTTTAAATGAGGCTAATCTGAGTAATAGCTCAAATTCTTTCTTGGGGTTCACTAAAGAATCTGCCAGACATGTGGTGGGGACACATGCAAGTGTTTCCTGAGTGATAAGAAAGGACAGGAGCTAGAGGGAAGAAACAGAAATCACCTATTCACGATTGGAGCAGGAACTTGCAAATGACATGCAAATGATACACAAATGAGCCAGAGGCCTTCTTATATTATACATATATTTGGCCCCAGGGAAAATCCTAGACAAGATTTATAGTTCAAGGTGAGCACAGGACAGCATGGAAGGTGCAGGCAGTGGATTATTGTGGAAAAGGTTGGATAAAGTAACAGAAGACAAGTTCAGATTTCTAGCCTATGTGTGTTGAAAGAAGTGAAGGATTCTACAGGGCAGAGGGGAGGAGGGAGTTCATTTTAGGCATGAGAGTTGTCTAGTGTAAAAGGGTGGAGAGGAGAGATGGAGTAAGGAACAGAATGGAGTTTAGTTAAGTAATGCATAATAAGACTGAAAGATTAGGTTCTGATTATGTTCTTTTCATACTCCCCTCCCCTAGAGCCCAACATGTATACTGTGCACACAGTATGCACTTTCTGATTATAGAATGATTGTAAATGATGGATTGGAAAGGGGAGAGCCTGGAGGCAGAGGCACCAGTTAGAAGTCTATTATGACCATACAAGGAGGAGTCAATGAGTCCTCAGCTAATGTGGTAGCTGTGGGATCAGAAATGAAGAATCTGAGATACTTAGGAGGTCAGATTGACAGGACGTGGCAATTGATTGGATTTGGGGGTTGAGGGAGAGGCAAGAGGCAATTATCCAATTGATTCTGCAATTTCCAGTCTGTGGCAGTACCATAAGTGAGGAGGAAGGACATTGAGAACAGGCTGAAACAATTTCTGAAAGATCCCTCACCTATGCTTCTGACCAATTTTGCACTGTACTATATTGATTTACACATATTATTATTATTATTATTATTTATTTTTTTGGTTTTGCCTTGTAAAAGGGTCCTTCAGTCGAAATGCTGGTTTGTATTCCCTCTGCCTCCTTCCTTCATCTAGGTTGTAAACTCCTTCAGGGTAAGTACCATGTCTTTCATTTCCTTTCTCCACTGAGACTACTTAATTAGATGCTGTGCAGGTAGGGAAGGCACAGTAAGCATGTCCTTAGCAGCAATTTGTCTTGCTAAGATCTCAGGTTCATCCACAGTGGCCCAAGTGCAGATAACCTGGAATCCAGAGCACTTCTCTCTCCCATTTCCTCACACTCTCCAAACTCTGAACTGGCCTGAGACTAAGCCTAAAATGGTTTGATAATTGTGGTCTTCCCGGGGCTCTCCCCTCTGGACCTAGGCTCTATCATACTGCCCCAGGGGCTGAATACAATCCAGACCATAAGAATCCTCATGGCAGGGAACATGGAACCCCACTTCGGGAATGCTATAACCCTTCATAACCTGGCACCTTTCTGCCTTTCCAGCTTCTTATACTTTGTTCCTCTTTGCAACCTACTCGCTGTTCCTCACACAGGACACTGTCTCCTGATGCAATGACTTTTCACCAAATGTCCTCCATGAATGGAATGATCTCTCTCTTTTCCTTTGCCTCTTGGCTTCCTTTAGGACGCAACTCAAATCTCACCTTCTACAGGAAGCCTTTCCTGGTATCCTTTACTTTGATAGCCTTCCCTCTGGCTCTGCCTTTCATTCCCACTGTATGTGTCTTGTACGTACATAGTTACCTCTTTGTTGTCTCTCCCATTAGAATGTGAGCTCCTTGAGGTCAAAGGCAGTTTTTTGTTTTTGTCTTTGTTTGGTTGTTTTTCTTCCTTTTTTTGTGTCCCTAGCACTTAGGACACAGTCTGCCACATATTATATTCTTAATAAATGACTGTTGATTGACTGGAAGGCCAAGTCAGGTAGCCTTGACCTGATTCATGGAGAGCTCTCAGGGGGAAGAAGTGAGATCTGCTTCATGTCTTTGTATGGGAGTGAAGTTAGAAATGAACAAAGGACTTGGGATCCCTTCCTGACTTACTTGACTTTGGGGAGCTAATCCTCAGAGCATGTAGGATTCTGCCAACCTGAATTGGGGATTTGGTAAATATGCTTGAGCTTGTGTAATGGAGGAGCTCTGACCTCTTCCCAAGTGGAGCCTTGTCCACTTACTGCTTAGTGACAATAAGACAGAACTGAGAGTGCCCACAAAAGACACGAATGGAGAAACTCCCTCTTTCTCTTCCTTGGTGGCAATTGAGGCAAGAATTGCTACAAGTCTCCAGGTGGGGGAAGAGAGAGAGGTACAAACAAAAACCTCTCAAGCTCAATGTGTGACGTTGGACACGTGGTGCTGCTTTTTCTCTGAAAAGTAGAATGGAGCAAAAAGAAGCTAATGACTCCATGAGATAACAAGAAATATTAAAACAAAATCAATTGATTGAAAAAAATGAAGAAAATAGAAGGCATTTCATAACAAAAACAACTGACCTGGAAAACAGATGGAGGAGAGATCATTCAAGAATCACAGGACTATCTGAAAGTCATAGCCCAAAAGAGAGTGTAGACATCATATTTCAAGAGATTATAAAATAAAACTGCCCACTTCTCTTAGAGCAGAGAGCAAAGTGGAAAAGAACAAATCCACCAAACATCTTCTGAAAGAAACTTCAAGATAACAACCCACAGGAATACATGTTTTGCTTGACTATACATATTTTCAACAGGGTTTTTTGGACCCCCACCAAGTAGACAGTTGTTCGGATTGGTGAGAGAGTACAAACTCAGCTAACCCATTGTAGCTAGCCATCCGCAGACCGTCTTTCACATTCCATCATCCAGCCATCTACTCTGAGCAGTTTGCCATTTGCTCTTCTGCAGCATGGGTACCAGTCTACCTTCTCACCTATTTTTCTGGGAATAATAGTCACATAAAAAGTGCCATTGCTTTGGGAAATTGTACAACAATGGACAGCCTTCTGTCTCCATTCATCATTCCTATGACTTTCCAGACCAAAATTCCCTCCTCTACTCTCTGAGAGCAGCCTTCCCTACAGGCAATCAGTGGTTCAGTGGATAGAGTAGTTGGACTTGGAGTCAGAAAGATCTCAGTTCAAATCCTCCCTCAGACATTTACTAGCTGTGTGACCCTGGGCAAGCCACTTAACCTATGTCTGCTTCAGTTTTTTTTTTTAACTGTAAAATGAAAATAATAATAATAATATCTACCCTGCAAGGTTGTGAGGTTCAAATAAAATAATATTTGTAAAGTACTTGGCACAGAGCCTGGTACATAGCAGGCACTTATGCTGATTTCCTTCCTTCCTTCCCTCCTTTTATCCTTCCCGCCTTTTCTTCTTTCCTTCTTTCACTTCTTCCTTCCTTCCATTCTCCCTTGCTCCCTTCCTTCCTGTATTGTCTCTCCTATTAGAATTAAACCTTTTGAGGGCAGGAAATGTTATCTTTGAATGGTGCACAGAGCCACTCAAAGCACCCACCAGGTGCTTAATAAATGCTCATTCATTCAGTTGTTCCAAAGGTTAGGTTTTTCCTTATATCAAGCTCAAATCTTCCCCTCCGCAAAGTTCAGCATTGTTTCTTGTTCTGCCCTCTAGAGTTAATGAAAATAAGTCAAATCCCTCTTCCAAGCAAAAACTTTTCCAAAACTTCAAGACTGATACAATATGCCCTACTTTAATCTTGTCTTCTCTTTCTCTGTATCTCTAGCACTTAGTACACAATCTGCCACATGTTATGTGCTTAATTAATGCCTGTTGTCTTCTCAAGACAGAGCACCTACATTTTCTTCAGCTAGTCCTCATATTGTGTGATTTTCGGTCCTCTCATCATCCTGGTCACCTTCTGGATGTGCTCCAGTTTGTTAATGTCCTTCCTAGACCATGACACCCAGAACTGAACATAATATTCCAGATATAGTCTGAATGGCATAGAGGGCAGCGGGCCTGTCATCTCCCTTGATCTGGACATTGTGCCTCTGTTAATTCAGTCTAAAGTCACAGCACTGTGTTCATATATGAGGGTCCTCCTCCGGGCTTGCTGATGCCCCTGAATCTAGGATTTGCTACCCATTTTCAGTGACTAGAAAACCGACATGTTGAGGCCCCTTTCTGCTTGGGACCCCAAGTAGCCTATTCCCAGATGAGTGGCTGTGGCCATTTATGACAGGTCCCACCCCAGCTGCCTCATCAGCCTTGTGCTCTCCCGGCGTCAGCTCTGAGTCTTCAGACTCTCTGTGGTGCATCCTGAGAGAGTGGGAGGTGGGTTTATCATTTCCTGTTATTCATTATCTGTCTGCTGGTTTTGAAGAAGGATCCAAAAGACATACACTTCTTAGCGTGAGGAGAAAACCAGTTATTCATCGCCATTCTGAGGTAATTTGAGCTTCTCCAGGAAGCCACGTGTCCAAAGGAGGGTGAGCGAGGATGGTGAGGGACCTTAAAACCATATGCTAGGAGAATCTGCTGAAGGAACTGGAGGGGCTACTCCTGAATGAGAGAAAACTTGGTGGAAGGTTGGGGTGTGGTATCTATCCTCAGAAATTTAAAGGGCAGTCTTGTGGATGTGGTATTGCACTCAGTCTGCTTGAGGCAGAATAAGAGCTTATATGTAGAAGTACAGGGAAGGAGATTTCAGTCCCAAGTGTGAGACAGCTTCCCAAGGATTACAGTTGTCCCAAATGACATGAACTTTATCTGAAGGTGAGGAATTCCCCATCAATGGACATTTCTTTCCCCTCTCCCTCTCCCTCCCTCTCTTCTTTCCTCTATCCTCTTCTGTTCCCCTTCCCCTACTGCAGAGGCCAGATGACCATTTTTCAGCTCAGTTCCTTGCCTGGACTATTACAACAGCCTCCTAATGGGTCCCACTCTCTCCAGTTTCTGTCCTTTCCAATCCTTGCTCCACTTAGCTGTCGAACTCTTCTTTTAGCACAGGTCTGACATGATCAATCTGCTCAAGAAGCTCCAGTACCTTCCCGTTGCCTCTCAAAATACAAACTCTGTTTGGCATTGAAAGCCCTTCCCAGTCTGCCTCTAGCTGTCTTTCTAGGCTTTAGAATATAAGTTCCTTGAGGGCAGGGACTGTTTCATTCTTTCTACTTTTACTCAGTACCTAGCACAATGCCTCCTTCATAGTAGGTGCTTAATAAATGCTTGTTGATTGTTAATTGCTTATTGTGCATTGGTGGCTATCCTCATTATAGAGAATCCTATACAAAGCGTTTAATCTCTAGCCTCTGCTCTTCTATTCAGGCTGTCTTTTATGCCTGGAAGTACCACCTCCTCCCTTCTCCCTTGTAGAGAGTCCAAGCTTTCTTCAAATTTCAGCTCAAAAGCCCCCTTCTAGCAGGAGGCCTATGCTGATGCCTCTGGTTGTTAGTGCCCTCACACACTCATGGAAGTGGCTTTGTATTTACTTTGTATAAACTATGTTCTTGCTTATCTGCGTTTATGTTATTGTTTTCCCCCAAAATGTAAACTCTTTGAGAGCAAGAGCTGATTTGGTTTTCTTTTTATATCTCCAGTGCCTAGCAGAGTGCTTTGGAAACATAGTAGTAGCCTAACAAATCTTTGTTGAATGAATGAATGAATGAGTAAGTGATCATGGACTAGTCACAATCTCTCTTGTGCCTCAGTTTTCTCATCTTCAAAATGAGAATAATACTACCTATAATGCATTCTTCACAGGGCAGTTGCAAGGGTTAATTAATATATACGTATATATAATTCATATGTAAAATATATTCATGTATATTTTATGCGCACATATAAAGTATGAAGATCAAATGATATATTAAATATGCAGAATCTTTAAAGCACTATGTGAAAGTCAGTTATTCTTGTTATTATTTATAGTAAGCATAACAACTGTGCTGAACTAAATGACTCAAGAAATTATGGATGGCCCTCGGGAGACTAGAGAGAAAGAGAGCAATGGGAAATAGAGTCAAGTAAGGTCATGAAATCAGAATTGCAGGAAAATTAAAGGAGTAGAGAGTGCATTAAAATCTGAAAAACTGGTGCTGCTGGTGGTGGTGGGGTACATAGGAGACCCAGAGAAGGCACCTGTAAAAGTCTGCTTATCAAAGACCCAGGAGAAATTTACATGTCCCTTCGAGTTTGTTCCTAGTGGAAAAAAAACTTAGCTGTGTGACCTTGAGCAAATCCTATAAACTCTCTGACACTTACTTTTCCTCATCTATCAAATGGACCTACTTTATTTACCCCACATGCCTGCTATGATGCAGTCATTGCATGACTCATTTGGAGTCAGTGGACCTGGGTTCAAATCCTGGAATTGCTACTTTGTAGTCTTGGAGGATTTACTTAATTTCTCTGGGTTTTAGTTTACTCATCTTCAAAATGAAAGGCTTGTACCATATGGCTTCTAAAGTCCCTTGAAGATCTAAATAAATAACTCTAGATTTGATGAGATGATGTAATGAAGGCACTTAGAAAACTATAAAGCTTTATCGAAAGAGGGAGGTACTATAATATAGTCATGCCTGCTCTAAGAAAATCCAGAATGTAAAAATCCCAAGTTAGAAAACTGATACATTAGTTGCAGACTATTTACATTATAAAGAAATTCTTCACTTTACAAAAGATTTAATCAAAGGTCTCATTTGAATAATTAGCTCCTCTAGTGCATATAAAGTATAATTCATTTTATAAAAATTCAGTTTAGTCATAACTTTCAATAGTATGCCAGCTGACATGATTGGGTGTCCAGGTTTGGACCATTATTGTTATTGATATAATTTTTAAACTTCAGTCCAACATAATACATATTTACATACTATACTTATCCTTTCCACATTGCGACTTTTCCCATCGTGGTTTCAATATATTGTTAATTGCTGTAAGAAGTTAAATGGGAATTTTGGGGTAGTTTTGCAGAAGCCACAGATGACATGTGAAGGCCAGCAGATGACACAGAGCCTATGACCAAATATCTAATCCAAATTTTACACTAAGGTATTGTAAACACCCCATAAAAGATAAAGGAAAAATTCAGACTTCTTCTCTGGTACGAAGGGAGGGTCAAAAAATTTTATGTGGATTTCCAGATAGTGGGGGTGCCATGTCCCTAATCCCACCACAATGTGTAAGAGATAACTGTGTACATTACCTTGACCTGCTTTCACTCACTGTAGAGAAAGTGGAGGCCAGAGTCAGAAAATGGAAGCAAGCTGGTTGTGCAGAGGATATATGGCTGGCTAATCAAGCTTAGCAATTTAGCAAAGCAGACAAAACAAACCTTTAGGGAGTGAATGTGAGGCAGATAGGACGAGTGGGGGCCAAGGATCTGGCTATTTTGGTTAACAACCATAAGGATATGGTACAATGTGAGGGATGATCTATTTTTTTTCTTGTTCAATCTCATTTATAAATTCTACTCTAGCAGGCCATTAAATATCCCTGAGCAGTGGGTACTTGGGGACTAGAGCGTGAAGAAGGAAGGCAGACATACCCTGGACTGGCCTGATGCCTAGCCAGAGCAGATGTTGCTTCTACTGGTGTGATTTGAGAAATGCCAGGAATACTTACCTGCTGAAAAAAAAAATATGTCCACCATCTGATTGCCCTATCTGAAATGTCACTTGTAACCCATCTGTCAATTGGTCCCAGGCCCAATTGCTGGGCTCTGTTGAAGCCATGAGCTTGAGTCAGTGCCTGAGAAAAGGCCTCACCAGTGGGACGATAAATACTCAGGACAAGGATAATCTATATACCTTGTTGCTAGGGGATTCACACGGTGTCTAGAGCATCCTCCCTTGTCCAAGCGATGGTAGAGGAGGAGGGACACACCCAGTTCCTTTTGGTACATGCCTGGGTAGTATACCTGCTATACATAATTAGAAATTCATTCCTTTTAAAGGGCTGATAATCTTGGTTTTGTTTGTTTGTTTTTTGCTGGGCAATGGGGTTAAGTGACTTGCTCAGGGTCACACATTTGAACTCAGTCCCTCCTGACTCCAGGGCCAGTACACTTTGCCACCTAGCTGCCCCAAACGGCTAACATTCTTGAGAGTGGTGAGGCAGGATTCAGTGATTTGTAGTTGGAAAGGACCCTTGATTTCACTTAGAACAGCCCTATCATTTTTATAGATGAGGAACTAAGTCCTAGTGAGGTGAAAAACTTGCCCAATGTTACATAACTATTAAAGTTCTCTGACTCTAAATCAAATGTTCTTTCCACTGAATGGATCTGTGGTCATAACAATGTACTTGTGCTGAAAGTTAGACTGACTCAGTGACCCATTGTTCCCAGACCTGTTTGTCAATCAGTGTCAGGGAGAGGCATCAGTCTGTAGCTTTGTATTACCAGATATTCCTCATGTAGTAAGTAATCTCCTGATATCATGATCTCTTCAAGAATGATGGACAAACCACACACACACAAGTCATCTCCTTCCCTGTTTGTACGTGGAAATTGTCATGTACTTCTACATGATGAACTGAGATTCAATGACTGAACACCTTTTGCTGACATGGACCTATCTGAATTGTCTTAATCTCATTACAAAAGTCATCAATAAAAGCTGCCCCATCTTGAAACCATTGCTGATCCCCAGTGATCAGCCTGTTAATGTGTTGCTACCTTGACGTACTTTAATAAACTCTCTTGATTCTCTTGGTACTGAGTTTTTCCTCCTTAATTGGAGTGAAAGCCCAAACAAATAATTTTTCCTTTCAGCACTTGTGGAAAGAGGACAGATGTTGGAGCTGGAGGAGATGGGCTCACAGGACAAAAAATATGTACAGATTACAGTCACTGGAGAGGCAAGGATACAACTAGATTACAACCATTGGAACACATATGATACATCTAAGAGTTAACTGTCAGGGGGGTGATGCTGAACATCAAGTGAGTTGATCTTTAGGCTATAGAAGAAGGAAGAAAGGGATGAGCTGAGAGGTGGCCTCAAGACTTGGCCATCTAGGTTATAGGAGGTTCTCATTATCTTCCTAGTTCAATGGGATGGGGCCCATCCCTCACAAGAGGGCAACTCAGCACTGAGGGAAAGGGCCAGTGACTTTATGGGGAGGGACCGAGTCTTTCTCAGGTACATCTGATTTATTTCACATATCTGTTGATGCAGGCAGGAAGACACCAGTAATTAGCATTATATGTAGCATGGCAGTTTTCAGCAAATGGAAGAGTTATGGGCATGGAAGATTCCAGTGAAAAGGTAGAGATCTATTGATCGATTCAATCAGTTACCCCATCCCACTTAAAATAAGTGACAAGATTCTATACCCTGATAACTTTTGTCAGATGGGAACCTTAAATTCCTTCGAAGTGAGGATTAGGTGGGCACAAGGCCAGAACACTTCTTTGAATCAGTTGATCCAGTTGTGGGCTTTAGACTACATGCAGAAGAAATCCTTGATCAATTTATGAGTTTTTGAAAGTTGCTGGATAAACTGGAGTGACAAGGAGTGATCCCGTCCAAGTTAAAAAGACAGAGTATAGTAAAGCTCTCACTTCCCTCCACCCAGAAGCTATACCCCTTAATCAAGCACAAGTCAAATTAGCTTTTTTTGGCTGACACATCACACTGCTGACTCATATTGAGCTTATAGTCCACTAAAATCCCATATCTTTCTCAGAATGAGGCATCTAGAGCAGAGTGGTTAGAGCACCAGGCCTGAAGTCAGGAAGACCTGAATTCAAATATGGTCTCAGACATTTACTAGCTGTGTCAACCTGAGCAAGTCACTTAATCTCAGTTTCCTCATCTGTACAATGGGCATAATAATAATACCTGCTCTTCCCCCCCTTCCTCCCAGGTTGTTGTGAGGATCAAATGAGATAATTGTAAAGTGCTTAGCACAGTGCCTGGCACTTAGTAAGTGCTATATAAATGTTAGCTATTATTATTATTACAGAACATCTAGTTTCTATCCATGCATCCCCTGTCTCATACTTGTGAAATTGATTTTTTGTGCCCATGTGCAAGACTTTACATTTATTCCCATTGAACTTCATCGTAGCTTTAGCTCAGTACTCTCACCTGTCGAGATCCTTTGTGATTTTGTTGTTGTCTATCTATTTCAGATTTTTGTCATCTGCAATTCTGATGAGCAAACCATTTATACTTCTATCCAAGTAATTGGTAAAAATGTAAATAGCACAGAACCATATATAGATCCCTGGGGTATTCCACTGGAGACTTCCTGCCATGGTGACATTGAACCATTGATAGGTACTCTTTGAGTGTGGCCAGCCATTCAGTTCCAAATCCATTTGATCATATTATTTTCTAACTCATATGTTTCCATCTCCACATTTTTCCAATTTCCTTTGGGTTGCACCAGAGGGCAATTGCCTGGCCCATTTATCCATAAGTCTAACTTTGCATAAGTATAACTCTTCCCTAGCCTTTATCTAGGATGCTTTGTGCTGGCATTGATGAGGTCTAGAGGTTAGGGGTCCTGGAATCTCAAAATCACAACAACACGTGGGTCCTGCCCGAACGAATTCAGCCCAAGCCTTCTTTCAGCCAAAAACAATCTTTTATTGAAGATTTGCCATATTAACTAGACTCTTAGAAATCTAAGTGTCTGTGAGCTATTGGTTAGATTGTGAAAATCTGAGCAGTGGCTAGAGTTTAGGAATCTGAGCATCTTAATGGAGACAAGATGGACCTTACATACAGAAAGTATACAGAAAGACTATGGGAGGGATCTAGGAGTGGCCAAGTAGTCTGAGGTAATAGAACTCCAGGGGTGGCCAAGGGAGAATGGAGCCTAGATAGGATTAAGGGTGGGAAATGGGGGGGGGGCCCACAGGGAGATAAGACAATGGAGGGCCAGGCTAGGTTAAGGACAACAGAGATTGGGCATAGCCACAATGAAAGGCCAGTTGATGGGATTATAACCTCAGGGGACCGACAGAAATTAGGCCATGTGGGAAAGTCCAGGGTTTTTCCTTTTTGGGGTCTAGATCCCATCCTCATCAGTGTGGTTTAGTAAGAAGTGCACTGTCCTTGAAGTCAGATCTGAGTTTGAGTATTGATTTCCACACATTTCATCTCTTAACTTAGGGTATTTTCTCTGACTGTCCCAATTAACTGAAATGCTCTCTTTCCTTATCTCTGCCTCCAGACTTCCCTGGCTTCCTTCAAGTCCCAACCAAAAATCCCACCTTCTACAGGAAACCTCTCCCAACCCCTTTTAATTCTAGTGACTTCCCTCTGTTAATTATTTACTATTTATTCTGCATTGTTACATTTGAAAATTAAGGTAAACTGAGAGACAAAGTTCTGAGCATGATCAATTTTTTAGTTGGGCTAGCAGTAACAATAAGTTGGGTCAAAGGATTCTGTCAATGACCAAAGATTTTGAGTGAAGACTGATAGCGTTTTTTTTAATAACAATAAGAAAGACGACTGAGCAAAATTTTAAGCAGCATAAGTGTGTCTGCTTCTGATTGGTTATTGATGACGTAGTCAGAACTGAGATTACATCATTTGGACCGCCCTTTCTGAAACCCCCTTAACCACAGCCAAGACCTGTGATTTGAGTAGCAAGACAAAGGTTCTTAGGCCATGGGAATTGCTACAATAGTTTAAATTGATGAGATTTAGCCTTTTTAATCAAGTTTCTCTGGAAAGAGAGGGATAGGCAGACAGGTACAAAGGTGGAGGTAATTACAAGACAAAAGCTTTGTGGGTGGTGGGTGAAGTTTACCAGGGGAAGGAACCAGGAAAGGGAATATTAAATCTACCTTGATTAAGTCCTAGCAAAATAGAATTACAATAAAATTTAATTTTACAGTATATAGCTTGTTTGTGCATATGCTGTCATCTCCCCCATTAGATTGTGAGCTCCCTGAGGGCGGTGGTTGTCTTTTGCCTTTCTTTGTAGCCCAAGCACTTAGCATGGTGCCTGGCACATACTGTTGTTCAGTCATTTCAGTCGTGTCTCACTGTTCGTGACACCTTTTGGGGTTTTCTCGGCAAAGATACTGGATTGGTTTGCCATTTCCTTTTTCAGCTCATTTTACAGATGAGGAAACTGTGGGTTAAGTGACTTGCCCAGGGTCACACAGCTAGTAAATGTCTGAGGCTGGATTTGCACCTAGGTCTTCCTGACTCCAGGCTTAGTACTCAACTGCAACACCTAACTGCCTGGCACGTACTGGGTGTTTAAATATTTATTGACTAAGTGACTGACGCTTCTTAGCTAGGTGACCCTGGGAAAGTCACATCACCTCTATGATCCTCAGTTTTCTCATCCATAATATGGGTATAACAGTATTTGTTCTACCTACCTCATTGGATTATTGTATTCTGTATTAAATCACTATATAATTATGAGTTAATATTATTATTGATCCAGTTCTATTTCCTCCTCTACCATCTCCAAATAAAATAATTTTTCTTGTCAATTCAGTTCTTACCACTAAGGGTTGCCTTTCCTAGCCCAGACAAAAAACTAGAATTAACTGCCTCTCTGTTTCTTTCTCTCTGTTTTTCCCTCTCTGTCTCTTTATCTCCCCTCCTCCTCCTTCTCTTCTTTCTCTCTTTTTTTTTTCTCTCCCCTCCCTCCCCCCAGTTGTGAGTATATGTGTGTCTGTGTTTTATGGTTCATTTTAGCAGTGGACTGTCTCCAGGATACCGTGGACAACGTGTGATCAATCCTTCTTGGACAGGACTTAATTTGCTTTTTGGCCTTGGGTGGGTCACACCTTTTCTGGCTAAGCTTCAGGCTCCTCATCTGCTAAATGGAGTGATTGGGATAGGTAATCTTTTACAATTTTAACCTTTGTTGATGATGATAATCAGAATGATTTTTTTTTCTGAAACAAAAGAAGCTCCTAGCTGGGAGGGGATGGAGTAGGGTGAGTGGTGGTGATGTGGTTTAGGGGTTCAGGGGTGCTGGGACCCTAATATCACAGCACGTGAGTCCTGCCTGAAAGAATTAGACCCAAGCCTTCTTTCAGTCAAAGACAAGGTTTATTAGGACATCCGTCATATTGGGCAGACTCTTAAGGAATCTGAACATGAGTAAGCAGTGACTAGATTTTAAGAATCTAAGCAGTGGCTAGATTATAAGAATCTGAGCATCTTAATGGAGACAAGATGGACCTTATATACAGAAAGCCTGTGGGAGGTATCTAGGAGTGGCCAAGTAGTTTGGGGTGATGGGAGGAGGGGCCTAAGGAGATCTGGATGGGAGTGGCCAGTAAACTGGGGTGAACAGAACTCCTGGGACCTGGACAATGGAGCCTAGCTAGGATTAAGTGTGGGAAATGGCCAGGGGCCATAGGGAGGTAAGACAATGGAAGGGAGATTGGGTGTACCCACAGTGAAAGGCCAGTTGAAGGGATTATAGCCTCTGGGGAATGCCAGAGATTTGGCCATGTGGAAAAGTCCAGAATTTTTCCTTTCTGGGGTCCAGATCCCAACCCCATCAATGGTCCATCCAGTCCTATTTTGGATAGTGAGGGTTTTTTGAATAAATTTCACTAGTTCAGTGGCTCTGGGATCTCATTGATATACATATTTTTTTATGATTCAGGTTATAACCCATCTACAACCACCTATTCTGTTTGGTTCTCATCCATTTCCTCCCATAAATGCACTATAGGGAGAGCCATCCAATGTGCTATGGGTCTCCATATCATCCTGACATTTTTTTGACCAATAGCATGTTGTTAACCTTAAAGAGTTAAGGGTCTTGGGATGATTTCAACAATCCCTTTAACATTCCAGTATAGCCAGTGGTATGCTGGTAAATGTTTAACAACTGGCTTTCCAAAAAAAAAGTATGCATATAAACGTACACAAGGTTGTTACCAATTTTACTGACATAAAGGATGAGTAGCACACAATACAAATAGTAATAAAATATACAATATTCTTTTTTGCAAATTCCATATAGCCAATTGATTCTCACAGAATGCTTTTGTTCATTTTTGCCAAACTCACCTTGTATCTGTGGCCAATTTATGGTTGCAATTCAATCATGAGTTTATAAATGGAATTGCATTCCAATCTACTAACTCTCTTCTCAGTGAATTTATTATCATTAAATCTGATATATGATCTACTGTTAAACTATATCTCACCTTCATACAAATTATATTCATTAAACTGAAACCTTTTAGCTTTAGCTTTATTGATTGCAATAATACTATCTTTTTAGCTTTTTGTATAGTTGGATTAGAACATTGTCTGATTCTACATTATTGTCTATAAAATCCTGAAAATTATTCAAATCAATTTTATGTTTTAAAAATTTACTTAAATGATGTGATTTTTTTTCATCAGCCAGTCATATTGAAGTTAGTTCATCATAAGGCCAAGTAATATAAAGAAATAATTTAAACAAATAAAAATAATTTAAAATGCTTTTATTGTTACTTCTGTCTAATAAAAGATATAAAATTCGTATGTTGAATATTTTCTAGTAACATATCCCTAGGAAAACATTATATTTATTACTTTTATTAAATGGAATTTCTTTAAATTTATTTGATTTAATCAGATTTTCATCTTGAGATTCATGCTTTCCAGGACAAATCTTTAAATTTTCCAATGCTCTTCTGGTGCTTTTGATTAATTTTCATGCTTTCTGAATGTTAGTAATCTTGACTGGAAGGCAGTTAAAAATAATGAAAATTCTTCAAGAATGTCAATCATTAAAGCTAGGCCTTGAAAGAAATTAATGCTAGCTAATCTTTTTTCCGACCCGGAATAAGAAGAATGAGAAAAATGTATCTATAGTTCAGGGTATGTGTGCCATACACCAGTAACAGCTCATAAACTATAAGCTGCTCATCTCAGTTCTAGTACTTGACCAATTTTAATAGTTTCAATTTCAAATTCTTTAGCAGTGGTTTTTAGCTCATTTTGATTTTTATTAGATTGGTAATAAATAGAATACATTTTATCCAGAAATATTTTAAGATGATTAACATGTTTTATTTCAGATATTGAATCATTTAAGAATTGTTACAAATTGATGATTTCAAGAGTACCAAATGATGGTTTTAGGAAAAATTTCTATCAATTTTATAACTACTCCAGATTTTCTTCCTGGTATTGTATCAGCACCATCAGAAAAATATACAAGATATTTATGGGATGTAAGATGGATAATTTCAGTTACATTAAATTAAAAAGGTTTTGCACATTTAAAACCAATGCAGCCAAGATTGGAAGGAAAGCAGAAAATTGGGAAAAGATTTTTTACAGCAAGTTTCTCTGATGAAGTCTTCACTTCTCAAATATATAGAGAACTGAGTCAAATTTATATGAATATGAGTCATTTCCCAATTGACAAATGTTCAAAAGCTATTAATAGGAAGTTTTCAAATGAAGAAATCAAAGCTATCTATAGTCGTATGAAAAAATGCTCTAAATCGCTATTGATCAGAGAAATGAAAATTAAAAGAACTCTGAGGTACTGCCTCATACCTATCAGATTGGCTAATATGACAGAAAAGGAAAATGACAAATATTGGAGGGGATGTGGGAAAATACATTGTTGGTGGAGTTGTGAACTGATCCAACCATTCTGAAGAACACTTTGGAACTATGCCCAAAGGGCTACATAACTTTGCATACCCTTTGACTCAGAAATACAACTACTAGGTCTGTATCCCAAAGAGATTTAAAAAAAAAGAGGAAAAGGACCTATATGTACAAAAAATATTTATGGCGGATCTTTTTGTGGTGGCAAAAAATTGGAAATTGAAGGAATGTCCATCAATTGTGGAATGATTGAACAAGATGTGGTATATGATTATGATGGTTACTATTGTGCTATAAGAAATGACAAGCAGCATGCTTTCATAAAAACCTGGAAAGACTTACATGAACTGTTGTAAAGTGAAGTGAGCAGAACCAGAAGAACATTGTACACAGTAACAGCAATATTGTAATGATGATCAGCTTTGAATGACGTAGTTATTCTCAGCAATACAATGATCTGAGATAATTCCAAAGGACTTATAATGAAAAAATGCTATCAACCTCCAAAGAAAGAACTAATGAAATCTGAATGCAGATTGAAGCATACTTTTAAAAACTTTATTTATTTTTCTTTTTTTTGATCTGAGTTTTCTTTTACAGCATGACTAATACGGAAATATGTTTTGCTGCACGTGTATAACCTATATAAAATTGCTTGCTTTCTCAATGAGGGGGCAGAGGAGGGAGGGAGAGAATTTAGAACTCAAAATTTAAAGAAAAGAATGTCAAAAATTGTTTTTAACATGTAATTAGAAAAAATAAAATATTAAAAAAGAATGATTTGCAATTATGTTCACTTTCAGATGTTCATTATTAAAGCCACAGTATTTAAACTAGACAATCATATGTAAGAATACACTGTGCTGTGACTGACACCAATTCCTTTAAAGCAACAAATATCATCATTGGTATAGGAGCTGATCGCATTGCTCACTGGCCGTGTTTCATAACCAGTTTGCAAAAATTCTTGAAAATTTATCAGCTCTTGTGAGTCTCTCTGAGCTTTTTCTAGCACATGCTCTCTCTTTCTTGTTGTTTCTCCTCTTCCTTTTCCTCCTCCTCTTTCTCTACTAAATTCCTACTCTGCTGCTTCATCACCTCGTGGAGGCCAACCAAAATTTGAGCTCTGACAGGTCCTTTCTATCAAGGCGGAAAGGCTTTGAGTACTGGTGATGGACTACCTGCCTGTCATACACCTAGCTACTAACTTAGCTAAATTAGAGGCAGCAAGGTGGCACAATAGATAGAGCATTAGGCCTGGAATCAGGAAGGCCTGAGTTTAAATCTGGCCTCAGACACTTATTAGCTATGTGGCACTGGGCAAGTCATTTAACATGTATCTGCCTCAATTTTTTCAGATATAAAATGGGGATAATAATAACTCCTACCTCCCAGGGTTGTTGTGAGGATCAAATGAGATATTTATGAAGTGCTTAGCACAGTGTCTGGCACATAGTAGGTAGATACTTTTGTTGTGTTTTTGTTGGTCTAACATTTCGTGATCCCATTTGGGGTTTTCTTGGCAAAGATGCTGGAGTGATTTGCCATTTCCTTCTCCAGATCATTTTATAGATGAGGAAACCGAGGCAAATAGGGTTAAGTGACTTGCCCAGGGTCACACAGCTATCACATATCTGAGGTCAGATTTGGACTCATGAAGTTGAGTCTTCCTGGTTCCAGCCCAGTGCTGTATCCACTGAGCCACCTAGCTGCCTAGGTAGGTACTTAATAAGTGCTTATTATTTTCTTCCTTCCTATATTCTGAGACCTTTACCACCCTATTGGCAGTGAGTTGATTGTGAGCTTCTTGAGGGCAGGAGTTGTCTTTTGCTTCTTTTTGTATTCCCAATGCTTAGCATGGTGCCTGGTGCACAGTAGGTTTAATAAATGTTAATTGTTTGATTGACTTGGAGCTATTGCCAGTCTTAAAGACCAGTCACTAAGTTATAGAGCAGTTGCAGTAACAAAAACTCACATTTCCACATCATTTTCAAAATAATTTTTATGTCACAACTGGGTGAGGCAGGTAACGTAAGAATTATTGAGATCAAGTGAGATCCTATGAGTGAGAGCACTGTAAATTTGATAGCACCTTAGAAATGTTTAGTATGTTTGGGACAAGGCAAGGCCAGATAGGGCCACCTTCTTTCACCTTACTCTCCAGACTAGGTAATTGACTTTTGAATCTGGCATGAAGAGAAGCCTGTGAAATGGGCATATCCCATCCCTTAGTTATCCCCTTAATTCTGGCTCGGTAGCCAAAGAGAAGACTTCTTTCCAACACTCAGTAGGAACCCTTGCATAGCCATGACTGAGAGGAACCAGAGTATATTTGCATGAACATGATTTGAAACATCGAGGGAAGGGCCCCTCCATCACACATGCCTGGAAACATCCTGCACTTCTGACTCCCTCTGGACTTTACCGCCATTGCTGAGCTGCCGTCTCACCCTGGAACATCCCTCTACCATGCCTGCCCCCTTCTCCCATTTTGGGGAGGGGCCCAGCTGGCCATGCTTCATTCCCCTTGGCTGGGCTTTTCTGGTCTTCCTCACCACGACCCCTCCTGGGTACATTCTGCTTGAACCCCTCTGCTTTTCGGTTCCTTTACATGTGCTATCTTTCCCCCAAGCTCCTTGAGGTAGGGACTGTCTTTTTGTTGTTATTTGTGTTTGTATCTCCGGCACTTAGCACAGTGCTCAGAACAAGGGTAAATGGAAGACACAGGTCATCCCCACAGGTTGTTGGGGATTTTAGCTTTTGGGCTGTCTTGTTTGAGTTTCAGAGGCCAAAGAGTAAAATGAAATTCCAGTCTGATCATGTCAGGCAAGGAAAGGATGTTTCTTCGTTCTTCAGCCAAGGGGTTTCCGGACACTCTCCCACAGCAAGTTCATATCCTCGGCCTCGTTCCTGCCTCCCCTGCTCCAGGAGGCCACTCAGATGAAAAAGAAAAACATCTCATATTTGTCTAATACTCTAAGGTTCCCAAAATACTCTCTTCACAACAACCCTGGGAGTCAGGCAGAATAAGCATTCCTGGTCCTGTTTTACAGATAAGGAAATCCAGGGGCTTGGTCACAAAGCTAAGAAATCAGACCTAGGACTTGAACCCAGGTCTTCAAAAAGTAATAGTCTGTTGTTAGAGAGACTTAGAATTTCAGGATTGGAAGACCTAAAAAGTCTTTTTTTTAGGTAATTGGGGTTAAGTGACTTGCCCAGGGTCACACAACTAGTAAGTGCCAAGTGTTTGGTCTGAGGCTGAATTTGAACCCAGGTCCTCCTGACTTAAGGGCTGGTACTCAAACCACTGCACCACCTAGTTGCCCCCTAAAAAGTCTTCTAATCCTAAGGGCTGGAAGGATGAGCTCAAAGCCCTTTTAGGCTCAGTCTGGCTGCATATGTATATGAAAAGCCAGGACTATGGCTGGACCCAAAGGAGAGACAAAGATCCTGCCCACTAGGCTTAGCTTTGTTTCTATCCCTTTTCCCCCACTCATTCATTCTGTTCACTACTAGGAGGAGTGGAAGGGGTTTGGACTGGGAAAAATACTGGGGAACCCTAACCTTTATTGCTATTTGGTAGTTACTGAGTCAATAATCTTCCTATGTATGACAATTATGGGCAGCTAGTGCAGGGCCTGGAATTGGCAAGACTCATCTTCCTGGGTTCAAATCCAACCTCAGATACTTACTAGCTGTGTGACCCTGGGCAATATTTAACCCTGTTTGCCTCAGTTTCCTCATCTGTAAAATGAGCTGAAGAAGGAAATGGAAAACCACTCTGGTATCTCTGCCAAAACAACAACAACAACAAACAAACGAACAAAAACCCCAAATGGGGTCACAGAGTTAAGAGTGAAACGACTGAATGACAATAGCAACAATGATTAGGTATAGTCTAGCCTTGAGAGATTAAAATTGGGAAGCATAGAATGCTTACCATAAACTAGGGTGGAATTACCCAAGTTAGTGACCAGTAATTTTATTACTTTATTTCAGTAATCAGGGTTAAGTGGCTTGTCCAGGGTCACACAGCTAGTAAACATCTGAAGTCTCATTTGAACTCAGTTCCTCCTGACTCCAGGGCCATCGCTTTATCCATCATGCCACCTGGCTGCTCCGACCAGTAATTTTGGTATAAGGAAAAAATAAACTCAAAAGATCATTTGCCAGTCAGTAAACATTTATTAATCACCTATTATATACAAGGTACTATGCTAAGCACTGGGACTACAAGAAGAGATGAAACAGAAAGACAATCCCTAACCTCGAGGAGCTTACACTATAAAGGAGGGAGGGAAAATAACACTCAAAAGGAAGCTGAAAAGGGGAGAGGTATCCATCGTGAGAAGGAGGGGAGAATCAGCATGATGGCTAAGTGGAAGTCCAGTGTAGCCAGGTGTATAGCCAGGAGGGAAATGAAGAGATGGCTGGCATGGGTGGCCTCCTCAAGCCAAGGTTCTAAGAGCATTTCTCCATCCTTTATTCTCTCTCCAATTAGAGAGAGAGGTCCCAGGGCCAAGGAGTACTTGTGTGAGTAGAATGTTCTTACAGGCATTTTAATCCTAGGCATGAAAAAGGTGGAAGTGTCAAATAGCAGGAAGGCATACTCCTGCCCTGGGAGTATGAAAGAGCTGTAACATTTTCCAGCCAGTATTCCTGGGTAACTCTTCCACTATCCATCTGCTTGATAGTTGGCATTCTCTCCTTGGGAAAATCATAGAATTTCAGCAGCAATCTAGCTCAACCCACATCTGAAAAAGGATCTGCCTCTTTGAAATTTTCACCCTTTGCTCCTGGTTCTGCCCTCTCCAAATAAGCAGAACAAATTTAATCTGTCTTCTGTATGACGGCCTCCAAATTCTTAGAGACAACTGTCATTTCCACCCCGAGTCTTCTTTTCTCGCAGGGGTTACATAAATAATTCTGTTATTTCCTTGTGTTGTGTATAACATCTTTCAACCAGAAGCCCAGTTATTGAAATTGTATCTTCCCCATTTCAAAGATGGGGCCCTTGAGGCATAGAGTTCAAGTGATTTGCCCATGGCAACACAGCTATTAAGTATCAGAACCAGGATTTGAACTCAGGCCTTCTTGATTCCATCACTCAATCCATAATACCATCCATGCCCATCTCCTGAAAGAGAAGGGGAAAGGACTCAATGGAGTTCACAGAAACTCAAGGTTTGTTCCCTGGTTCCATTTCCCAGAGTTTGGCTCAGGGTCCTTGAGGAGTGCTGGGAAAATTTAGAAGCTAATTTCTGAATGAAAAAGAACTTTAATTCAAGTGGGATGAGAGGATGAAGGGGAAGGAGAGACGAAGGCGAGGAGAGCAGAGTTTTTCATCAAGCAGCCAAAACCATGGCAGAAAATCAGTTACAACCACCCCCTTGCAATCTGTTACCTCCATCCCTCTTCTGACATGTTCTATTGATAGGCACTGGGCACGTGTTCTACCTCAAGAAAAAAAAAATCAGAGTGTGTTTGAAAAAACTGGTTGAGGATGCCCAGGATTTGAGGCATGAGTTGGGGGCTAGAAGATGTATTTTGTACTTAATACATTCTACAACAAAAAAAGTGCATATACTGACATCAATGACCATATGACTCCTGATCTGATCCATGTGAATGCACATGCCTTTGGAATATCTTGGCCTTCTCTTTGCCTTCCTATCTCTTTCGGTGGCTTCCATGAAAAATGGACCTTCCAATTTTCCATAGTGGTCAATTCAACAATTCATTTCAACAAATATTCAATAAACTGGTATAGACTGGCCAAGTTCTTTGTCAACCCTACATGTTCAATTAGTTCCCGAGAATTTTTATTTGAACCTCTATAATCTCTCTCTCTTTTCATATCCTTGTTGCTCCCACTACATTTGCCCTAGGTCAACTCCTCATCTCTTGTTGCCTAGACTATTATAATAGCTTCCCAATTGATCTCTCATTCCCTTTCACCCCAACTATCCTTTACATTGGTGCCATGATCATACCATCCCTCTTCTTAAAACTTTATCCATTGCCTTCTGAATAAAGTATAAGCTCCTGTTCCAGGTCCCCTACAATCTGGCTCCATCCTACCTCTCTGGAATCCTATTGTTTTTTCTCACACACTCTGTTTCAGGGGCTCTTTACCTCTTGTGTGTCATGGCTCCATTTGGTAGTGTGGTGAAAGCAAAGGGAGGGATGGGGGAGGGAACAAACATTTATTAAGTGCCTACTATGTGCTGGGCACTGTACTAAGTGCTTTACAGATATCTCCTTGGAACAATGTTTTTAAATAATTGAAGGGAATACTAAATTGAATTTGGAAGTTAATAAAGATAAAGATATATATGTATATGCTTTTTTCTCATCCTAGTTCACAGATCCCCTGAAATATATCCAAGGACCTGGGGGTTTGGAAATCTGTGGACCCCAGGTTAAAAATCCTGCTCCATGTTGTAGCCAAAGAAGACAACTCCAATTCTTTGCCTTTGTCTTCCCAGTTCCCATCACTATGCCTTTGAATACACCATCCACTATGAATGGAATGTGCTCCCATAGTCCTAGTGTCCATATATTAAAACTCCTCTCTTTTTTTCCTAAGGCCTGACCTATGTGCCACTACTCGAAGCAGCTTTTATGTGACTCCATTTTCTGATTATCTAGGGCAGCTAGCTGGCATAATGAATGGAGTGCCAGGTCTGGAGTCAGAAAGACTCATCTTCTTGAGTTCAAATCTGGCCTCAGACACTTACTAACTGTGTGACCCTGGGCAAGTCACATAACCTTCTTTACCTAAATTCCTCATCTGCAAAATGAGCTGAAAAAGGAAGTGGCAAACCGCTCCAGTTTCTCTGCCAATAAAACCCCAAATAGAGTTATGAAGAGTCAGACTAAAAAACAACAAATCTGTTTATCTACCTGAAAGTGATCATGCCTTCAAATTTCTAGAAAATTCCTTCTTCCTGTTCTCACTTTCCCTTGTCTTAACGTTATTTCTGCATGCATCTTTCTAGCATATTATATAGTAAGCTCTTTAAGAATGATAGCTAATTTCTAGCATTTGTATAGTATTTACTATATGTCAAGTACTATGCTAAGTGCTTTATAATTATTTCATGTAATTTGTATAAGAACTCTGGGAGATAGGTGCTATTATTATTCTCATTTTACAGATGAGTAAACTGAGGCAAACAGATTAAGACTTGCCCAGGATTACATAGCTGGTAAGTATCTGAGGCCAGATTTGAACTCAGGTCTTCCCGACTCCAGGCCCACCACTTTATCCACTGTACCACCTAGCTGCCCTTACAGATTAGCTTCAGTAGCAAATCTATCTTTGTGTTCCTAGTGCCTAGCTCTGTGCCTTTCATTTTTGCAAACACACAGAGCATCTGTCATTTCATTTCCAATTCCTACAATGATTTAAAGATCCTAAGGAGTTGCCCAAGATACATGTCACTCAATCAATAAAGCATTTATTAAATGGCTACTGTGTGCCAGGCGCTGTGCTAAGTGCTTTACAAATATGATTTCATTGGGAGCACAAGTACAAAGAATGAGACAATTCCTACTCACAATGAGCTCATATTCCAATGGCAGAGACAAATATATACATATATTATATACACACATGTATGCATGTATGTATACACATATATATACATATATACTAAATTAAAAATGAATAAATACTAACTTTTACAAAGTAGTTAAAAACAAAGTAGTTTGGGAAACAGGGAACTAGCATTTGCGGGGATCAGGAAAATTTTCATGTAGATGGTGTCTCTGCACAGTGAAGATTAGTGGTATCAAACTTAAATTAAAATGGGCACACTAAACCACATATGTTGACTTAGAAAACCATATATTAACATTATCTATGTTCTATTTTGCTTTTATTTATTTTGTTAAATATTTCCCAATAAATTTTAATCTAGTTTGAGCCACACTCACATTGTGCAGCCAATGTGCCCCATGTTTGATACTTCTGGTACAGTAAACTTTGCAGTTAGTTCAAAGACTCTGGGATCTGAAATCTTCATTTTTCAATAAACATTTAACTTTGCCTCCAAGTATATTTCTTTGCTTTATACCCATTTTCCAGAGCTCTCTCTGCTTTTAGCCCTTTTCTCCTCTGCCACACATTTCCCATCTCACAGTTGGTAGTAGAAGCAACAGTCAAATTCAGTTAAATTCAACAAACCTGTCAATATTTAGGAGGCACAATGGTTAGAGGGCTGGCCCTGAAAGACCTGAGTTCAAATCTGAAACTTACTACTTGTGTGATCTTGGGCGCACTTAATCTCTGTCTATAAAATGGGCATAATAATAGGACCTACCTATCAGTGTTCTTATGAGGACTGAATGAGATAATATGTGCAAATAATATGTGCTTGGCATAGTGCCTGGCACATAGTAGGTGCTCAATAAATGTCCATTCCCTTCCTATTTAGGCTCTTTATCTGCCAAGGAAGTTTCCTCAGATTGAACTGTAGGGGAAGTCCCAGAAGGCCCAACATAGCCAAGAAGACTTGAAATATAACCGTGGTTGTGGTCAGGCCTCTGATCTTTCTGGAGACAGTTATTCTCCACTGCCCAAGAGCACAGGATCACCCAGGAGCCTTTGCAGCAGACTGGTAAGAAATAAATGTTACCATAGTGCCTCCCTCACGGAGCTCAGACTCTACAATCAGACGGAGAAAAATGATATAAGGCTTATGCCATTCCCAATGGCTTCTATTCTGCCAAGAACCTGATGAAGTGATGCGGTCCAAGGTCTCCCCACCTTGTTCTCTGCAGCTGGAAACTGTAGATTTGGAGCCAGGGAGAGAAAAATGCTCCATCTTTTCTGCCTCTCCTCCATTTGAAGAGGCTCACCTCTGTTGCTCCCACAAGCCCCCACATCCTAGCGCCTAAAACTTCACTGCCTGAGTTTCTAGCTCTATGTACCCAGTCTTTCCTTCTCAGTTCCTAAACCTCCCAACAGTTGACCTTCCTGGACTTCATCCTGGGCCTATCTGACTCACAGTCTTTGTCAGCCCTCCTTCTGCCTTGCTGTACTTCTCATCTTCCTGCCTCTGGCTCTCTAATCTTGTCCTCAGCCCACATTGTACTGTTGCCACCCACATCCCTCTGATACCAAGCCATAGTACCAGCCTCGGAGCAGGCAAAACCCACCATCCTTTCCAACAGCCCCTTCTAGGAGATGGAGTGGAATGGTGCCTGTTTTTAGGCCCAGAGATTGCCAAGAGTGGTGTTGAGGAGGAAGGACCCTTTGGGGAAACATTCAGGAAACTCTGATTTTACCTATGGGTCAATGATGAATCATAAATCTGATACAAGCACATAGAACTGGGGATGGGAGAAGGTCTGGGGAGCAAAAAGAAAGAGAAACAGAGATGGAGATACCTAGATAGAGAGAGAGAGAGAGACAGCCAGACAACAGATACAGAGACAGAGACAGAAAAAGAAAGAGACAGAGATGGCAGAGAGAGACAAATAGAGACAGAGAGGCAGGCAAATAGACAGACAGAGACAGACAGAGACAGGGATGGAGAGACTCTGAATCATCAGGCTCCGTTGGGTAGCTCAGAACATCCTGCAATTTGAGAATCAGATCCATTCTGTTATTTCCTTCGATTAAACTTCTGTTTTCCCTCAGCCCGCCGGAATCGTCTTTGGGTTATTGAATTCCAAATGTAATAAAAAATCCATTGAGCTGCACACTAATACAATATGAGGTCACGAAGCTAAATGGCCGCCTAGGGAACCTGTTTGGAATCTAGAGGATTTTATCATTTTTATGTCTGCTGCTCCCTGATCATATTTTGACTTGGAGCGGTGTGTTGGGAGAAACTCAGGCTACGTCAGGGATGCATTCAGGAAAAAGAGGAGGCAGGAGAGTAAGAACAAGGCAGAATGGGCCAGTGCGTTGTGAGGGGTCTCAACAGTGTTAACTTCATTCCTCACTTGACTCCCTATCTGGAGTTCTATGTAGCCTTCCACAATGGGCCGGGCAGCTCCACCCAGGCCCCCCTCCCCTTCTGATTCTTGAGTCCCTAACCCTGATGGCCATTTCTTTTTTTCCCCCCCCAGGTGTAGAAACTCTGTTTTCTGCTCCCAACATTCACTTTTGTAAGATTTTGAGTTTCAATTTTTCTCTCTCCTCTCCCCAAGACGGCATGCAATCTGATGTAGGCTATACATATACAATCATATTAAACATATTTCCACATTAACTGATGACCATTTCTTAGGGGGCCCCAGTCATGTGTTCATTTTTCGAGGACCATTTTTAGGTACTATCTTCTCTCTTTGGAGTATAAGCTCCTTGAGGGCAGGAATTGTCTTCTTTGCTTGGACTTGAATCATTAGGCCTTATCATAGTGCTTGGTATATAGTAAACACTTAATAAGTAAGTGCTCACTCTGTTTCTGTCTGTCTGTCTGTCTCTGCCTCTGTCTCTGACTCTCCTCTATTTTTTTCTCTTAACCTGGGGTCTGTGAACTAATATTTTTTAATTTTAAAATTATTTTTATTTATATTGTTAAATATTTTCCAATTACATATGAAATTCTTTTAACCCTCACTTTAGAAAAATTTGAGTTCCAAATTCTCCTTCCCTCCTGCATTCCCCACCCCCCCCCCACTTTGAGGAGGCAAACAATTTGATATTGGTTATACTTGTGAAGTCGTGCAATACTTGTTTCCTCATTAGCCATGTTGCAAAAGAAAACACAAATAAAATAAAACAGTAAAAACTAAAGTGGAAAAACATGCTTTACTCTGTATTTAGAGTTTATCAATTCTCTCTCTGAAGGTGTATAGCATCTTTCATTATGGGTCCTTTGGAATTGTATTGCATCACTGTCTTGATTTTGATCAACATACAATATTACTATTACTGTGTACAATGTTCTCTTGGTTCTGCACATTTCATAGAAGTCTTTTTTATTTTTTATTTATTTTAATATTTCCCCCCCAATTTATTTATTTATTTTTAGTTTTCAATATTCATTTCCACAAGATTTTGAGTTCCAAGTTTTCTTCCCATCCCTCCCCTCCCCCACCCCATGACGGCCTGCATTCTGATTCCCCCTTCACCCAATTTGTTCTCCCTTCTATTCCCTCCTCCCAATCCCCTTCCCCTTCTATTTTCCTGTAGGGTAAGATAGATTTCTATACCCCTTTGCCTGTATCTTATTTCCCAGTTGCATGCAGAAACAATTTCTAACATTTATTTCTAAAACTTTTGAGTTCCAAATTCTCTCTCCTCCTCCCTCCCCACCCAACCTCATTGAGAAGGCAAGCAGTTCAACATAGGCCATACATGTGTAGTCATGCAAAACACTTCCATAATAGTCATGTTGTGAAAGACTAACTATATTTCTGTCCAACCTATCCCTGTCCCCATTTATCCTATTCTCTCCTTTGTCCTTGTCTCTCCTCAAAAATGTTTACTTCTGATTACCCCCTCCCCCAATCTGCCTTCCTTTCTATCACCCCTCCTCTTTTATCTCCTTACCCCCTACTTTCCTGTAGGGTAAGATATATTTCCATGCCCAATTAGGTGTGTATGTTATTTCCTTCTTAAGCCAAATCTGATGAGAGTACAGTTCACTCATTCCTTCTCACCTTCCCCCTCTTCCCCTCAATTGTAAAAGCTTTCTCTTGCCTCTTTTATGTGAGATAATTTACCCCATTGCACCTCTACCTTTCTCCTTCTTCTAGTACATTCCTCTCTCACCCCTTAATTTTCTTTTTTAGATATTATCCCTTCATATTCAACTCACCTTGTGCCCTCTGTCTATATATATTCCTTCCAACTACTCTAATAATGAGAAAGATCTCATGAGTTACAAATATCATCTTTCCATGTAGGAGTGTAAACAGTTCAACTTTAATAAGTCCCTTATGATTTCTCTTTCCTGTTTACCTTTTCATGCTTCTCTTGAGTCTTGTATTTGAAAGTCAATTTTTCTATTTAGCTCTGGCTTCTCAAAAATACATTAAATTCCTCTTCTTCATTGAATATCATTTTTTCCCATCATTGATTACACTCAGTTTTTCTGGGTAGGTGATTCTTGGTTATAATCCTAGCTCCTTTGACCTCTGGAATATCCTATTCCAAGTCCTCCAGTCCCTTAATGTAGAAGCTGCTAAATCTTGTGTTATCCTGATTGTGTTTCCACAATACTTGAATTGTTTCTTTCTGGCTGCTTGCAATATTTTCTCCTTGACCTGGGAACTCTGGAGTTTTCCTTTTGGGATCTCTTTCAGGAGGTGATTGGTAGATTCTTTCAATTTCTATTTTACCCTCTGGTTTGAGAGTGTTAGGGCAGTTTTCCTTGATAATTTATTTTTTGATAATTTCTTGAAAGATGACGTCTAGTCTCTTTTTTTCTGATCATGACTTTCAGATAGTCCAATCATTTAAAAATTATCTTTTCTGGATCTATTTTCCAGGTCAGTTGTTTTTCCAATGAGATATCACATTGCCTTCAACTTTTTCATTCTTTTGGTTTTGTTTTATAATTTCTTGATTTCTCATAAAGTCATTAGCTTCCATTTGCTCCATTCTAATTTTTAAAGATTTTCCTCAGCGAGCTTTTGAACTTCCTTTTCCATTTGCCCAATTCTGCTTTTTAAAGCAGAATTTCTCTTCCTTGGCTTCTTGGACCTCTTTTGCCTTTTGGTCTAGTCTATTTTTTAAGGTATTATTTTCTTCAGCATTTTTTTGGGGGGTCTCCTTTGGCAAGCTGTTGACTCGTTTTTCATGATTTTCTTGCGTCACTCTCATTTCTCTTCCCAATTTTTCCTCTACTTCTCTTACTTGATTTTCAAAATCCTTTTTGAGCTCTTCCATGGCCTGAGACCAATTCACATTTTTCTTGGGGGCTCTGGATGTAGGAGCTTTGACTTCGTTGTCTTCTTCTGGTTGTATGTTTTGATCTTCCTTGTCACTAAAGTAAGATTCTATAGTCTGATTTTTTCCCCCTCTATTAATATGCTCATCTTCCCAGTCAGACTTTTTAGCTCTTTGTTGAGGTAGGCTCTGCTTCCAGTGTGGAGGGTGTACTGTCCCAGGCTTCAGGGGTGTTGTGCAGCTGTTTTCAGAGACACTTCTAGGGACCTGTAAGTTTTCAGTTCTCCCAAGGTATGATCTAAGGAGAGGTGTTTACTCCTCTCCTGGCCTGTGCTTTGGTGTGTGAGTGACCCCCAAGCACTCTTTTCTGCCATTTGCACTGGAAATGAGAGGAGGGTTCCCTCTCTATTGCTGCCACAAGCTCCACCTCACCAGCTTTCCTCCTCACCCCAAGACTGCCACCCAGGATTGAGACCCAGATCCAGGCACAGGCAAATCCTGCCTCAGCACCAGCAAAGAGATCCCTGCAATGCCCCTCTGATCAGCTATTTGATTCCCCACCATTTTTGGGGGCAGGGGCTGGACCACGCTCTTCTCTCACTCAGGTCTTTCCTACTGGCCTTCTAAGTTGTCTTTAGCATTTGTGGGTTAAGAAGTCTGGAAACTGCCATAACTCCCTTTGATTCAGTTCCCTGAGGCCTGCTCCAGGTTTGCTGAGGCTTGGTCTTTGCCTGCATGGCCCATAATGAACTGTGCTCCTCTCCTAGCCTGACCTTTCCTGTGGACCATCCAGGTTGTCTTGGGCTGGAAATTTGTTTCACTCTGTCTTTTTCTGGGTTCTGCTGCTCTAGAATTTGTTTAGAGTAATTTTTTACAAGTATTTGGAGGGGTTTGAGGGAGAACTTAAGCGAATCCTTGCTTTTACTCTGCCATCTTGGCTCCACCCCTGTGAAATTATTTTAAAAAAATATTTTGATAACTCTTTTGCTATGCTTGTTTCCCTTTGGAATCTTATATATTTTATTTTATGCATTTAAAAACATTCCCAGACTGCCAAAGGGGTCTAATGGAGGGGTGTGCTGAATTTTCAGTGTGAGAGTTTACATTTTAGAGGTAAGCAAATGCTACAAGTCAGAGTTGGATTTATTTCTTTGTTGATTGTCTAGACTTAAGAAAGTAATGAAGAAAACAATAACAATACAGATTAAACTTAAAAGTGTGCATGTGTACATTTTTTTTCTCAGCAAGCCAGTTGCTATAAACATTTACCAATATGCCTCTGGGTCCATGATACAAAAAATGTTAAGAACCCTGATCTACAATAACCATACTGACTCAGCTGAAGGCAGAGACCAAGAAATTCTGTGGTTTCTCAGACCTGCCTTTCAAAATTCTTTCTAAGTAGCATCTCATCCTTACCGTAGGACCCCAGTCCTGGCCCCTTACCTTTTCCTTAAAAGGCAACCGCCGTCATGGTAAAAGAGGATGCCAATGAGGAAAATGGAGCCATATCCATCCTTATCTGATGAAATCCTATTAATCTTTCAACGCCTAGCTCAAATGTCGCCTCAAATTCAAGGCAGCAAACATTTATTAAGTCCCCGCTATATACCAGACAGAGAGTCAATTTCTCAAGATCCTAAAGTTTATAATTGCACAGAGCAATCAGCCCAATGTGATAAGACTCTGATGGCCTCTGGTAAAATAAAGTATGAAAGTGAGATAGACCTTGACCTCAAAGAATTTACATACTAGTAATGGGCTATCACATACATGGAGGAGTGGCAGCCAGAGGAGCTAGGTGGTGCAGTGGATAGAGTGTTGGGTCTGAAGTCAAGAAGATCTGAGTTCAATTCAGGCCTTGGACACTAGCTGTGTGATCCCAGGCAAGTCACTTACCCCTATTTGCCTCAGTTTCCTCATCTGTAAAATGAGCTGGAGAAGGAAATGGCAAACCACTCCACTATCTTTGCCAGGAAAACCCCAAAATGGGGTCACAGAGAGTCAAACACAGCTGAAACAACAAACAACAAGAAGGTAGAAGAGGGAGTTTTGGTCTAGGCAGTTACAACTACTGTGAGTAGAACTGTAGCTTCCCATACTCACTGTAGAATTTAGTGGGATAGCTGAATTGGCACTCAAGAACTGCCTCCCTTCCCTTCCCACATTCCCAGAATTAGGACTATACAACTCCAGAGTAGAGGGAAAAATGCTCCAGGGCTGGACAGGGCATGACTTCTGGAGGTCAGGGTCTGAGGGTCCCTGCTCCTAGTATGGAGAAGGAGGCATCAGGGCAGGAGACAAGATACCTTTGCTCTGCTGTGTTGGCTCTGGCGTCCTGGTAGATGAAGCATGAAGCATGGTTTGGGGCCAGCTCCATAGAATGAATTAGAATAATCACTCTTTCATTTACTTATTCACTTGTTCTCAGGACAATTTATGAGTTTTCATTCACTCTTTCATTTA
>NW_020954576.1:79328842-79348415 GCF_900497805.2 Vombatus ursinus | reverse complement strand
ACTTGTTCTCAGGACAATTTATGAGTTTTCATTCACTCTTTCATTTACTTATTTACTTGTTTTCAGGACAATTTATCCCATCTACCAAGACAGTAGGGCTTACCTAACTCAGGCATATAGCACCTAAAAACATTATTTTGAAAAGGGATCCATCAGCTTCACTAGATTACAAGTAGATGATGGTACAATGAATAGAGCACAGGACTTGGAGTCAAGAAGACCTGAATTCAAATCAGACATTCCCTACCTGTGTGACCCTGTGCAAGTCATGTAACTTTTCTGTGCCTCAGTTTCCTCATCTGTAAAACAGTAATAGCACCTACCTGCCAGGGTTGTTGTGAGGATTATATGAGTTAACACATAGAAAGTACTTTGCAAACCTTAAAGTGCCATATAAATGCTAGCTATTATGATTATTTTCCTGATATGTGTGTGCATGCACATGTGTGTGTGTATGCGTGTGTGTGTGTGTGTGTGTGTGTGTTGTATGTGAGAGAGAGAGAGAGAGAGAGAGAGAGAGAGAGAGAGAGAGAGAGACTCCCTGTCTAAACCCAGCTTTCTATTTTCTTCTTGCTCAGGGAATAATAATCAAATCAACCTGACCATTGCTTCTGGGAAAGATGTGACAGTCTACTGCCTTGTGACTACTCTCTTTATTCTGGTGACTCTCCGGAAGGAAGCTCCCTTTCCTGGCAATGACTCTTCTGTTTTCTCCTCCAGTTAAAATGTTGATTGTCTTTCCTTCCCAAAGAGGACCAATGACATCAATAGGGTGATGACTTGCAAGTGAATTGAATTTAAGTGAGACAGAGCTGCCCAAAGGCATCAGCCTCACTCTCTTCTCCATTCATCAGAGTCCAGTGGCAAGACAAAAGTCAGGATGACTGGGGATGGCCCAGGATGTAGTGAGTGACCTCAGCTTTTCTAAATTAGGTCTCTTCCAGACCTCAGTTTGTCTGAGGCAACACCCATGCAATGACTAAGGGCTAGGTAAGAATTGATACAAAAGATGGTCGAGTTTACCATCAAAAAAGTATCAATCTGGAAAGGGAAGACCCTCAGTTTTTGACTAGAACAGAAAACAATTGCTATTTATGCTTATTCTAAGCCATCAAAACCTAAACAACGAGCCCCCAGTTAGAACTTAAACTTCTTGAAGAAAGGAATGTCTCACTTTTGTCTTTGTATTTCCAGACCTGTCACAGTGCCTGGTATGTAGTAGACATTTAATAAATGTATGTTGATTGACTGAGTGGTTGATTTGGACCCAAGTTTTCCTTTCTCCAGATCTAGCATTCTTTCTTCTATGTCACAGAACAAAAAACAACACGTGGAAAAATGAATAGTGGCCCTCAATAGAGAGACAGACAGCATAGAGAAGTAGATGAAGCTGGGGGCCAGGAGACCTTGGTTTAAGTCTCAGCTTGACATAAGGACCATGGACAGGTCTGAGCCTCAGTTTCCCCATCTATTAGAAGTGGGGGGCAATATTTGTCCTGCTTCCTCCACAGGATTGTGGCAAGGAGAGTACTTTGTAGTCTTTAATGGACTATAGAAATGGGAGCTATTCTCATTATGCCTACTGTATGCCCATGTCTGTGGATATATTTATGAATATCTATATATTGTACATTGTGCACAGAGAGAGACACACACAGTGAGACAGACAGATGCTCACGAAGCCCATATGTTTCTCGCAGTAATTTAAAGAGGTGAAGGCTGTGCTTCCTACTTGACAAGCAATAAAGTTTAATTGGGCCAGAAATATTCCCCTGTTCCTGCTTTGGCAAGACAACTTTTGGCTGTTGTACAGCATTTGTAAGCCCTGGAAGGGATGAGCAGGCTTCTAAGGTGGGGATGCTTTGATAAAGAGCAGATCACTTCTCTCCCTGACAATTATGGGGAGTCAGGATCGGGAGAGGCTTAGCTTTCTTCATTTCTCCATTCTGTCTTCCCTGTTGGTTTTGGGGTGCTCATTCATTCACCAAACATTTACTGAGCTCCTACATATACTGTGTATATGTCACTGCTTCCCTTAAGGGCAGGATAGAGAACATACCTGGTATTGGGGAACTCCCAGGGTGAGGACACTCTTCCCAATTTTGTCAGTACTTTCTAGCTGCCTAGAACTCTCAGAGGTTTAACCATTTGCTCAGGGGTCACACAGCCAGTATGTGCCTGAAGCAGGACTTGAACCTTGGCTTCAAGGATGGTCCTCTATCCACCATACCATGCTTGCCTTGTGTGGGGGAAATGGAGGTGATGTGTTGTTGTAGAAAGAGCAGGAAATTTGGAATCAAAGGACCTGGGTTCAATTTCTGGCTTGCCCAGTGACCTTGAGCAAGTCACTGGTGTGCTGGGTCTCTGTTTTATTATCTGTAAAATGAAGGTTTTGGGCTAGATTCACAATTCAATTAAATTCAATAAACATTTATTAAGCACCTACTATGTGCCAGGTACTGTGCTCAGTGCTGGATCATCTCTAAGGTCATGTTAGGTCCTAAGATGACACAGTGCCAGTATTTAATGGCTTCTAATGATTTTAAGGGTCTTTTAGGATATTTTTTTTATTTAGGTGGGGAGATGAGGCTGAGTGGTCCCATGATTTATTCATGGTCACACAATTAGTTGGCATCAGTTAAGAATTCAAATCCTATGACACTTGATTCATGTCCAATATTAATTTTCACTAACTGCTAGAGAGGTATATAGTTAGGGGAGTAGAAGTTAATTAGAGTTTTTATTATCTGGTGAAAGGGGTTTAGATCTGATCTGATTAGCTATATGAATAGTGGAGAGGGGTGATATTTCTGGTTGTTTGGGTTAATCAATCCATCAATCAATAAGCATTTATTAAATGCCTACTGTCTGCCAATTAACGTGCCAGGCCCTGAGCTACAAAGACAAAAATGAAACAATCTCTGTTCTTAAATTCACTGGAAAGAAAATGGGCCTTGGAGTCAGAAGACTTTGGCTTAAATTCCACCTATGAGACTCATTGTCTGTGTGACCTTGGGCAAGTCACTCAACTACCATTGGCCTCAGTTTCCTCATCTGTAAAATGAAGGGGTTGGACTAGATGGCCTTTGAGGTCACTTCCAGCTCTACCTGTATTTCAGCCTCTTCACTACAGGGTTTTTCCAGTGAAAAATCTGGGGCTGGGCCACCTGCCTTGGACCTCTTCATTCCAGGGTATTCTGTGGTGCTCTGGAGGTCATCCACCTCTAGTACCACTCCCACGGCTGGGTCCTGCTTCCTGACTGGATTTTTTCAGGCCCTATCTTTCTCTACCTGCTCCTGCCCACTCTGACTAAGGTGGGTCTTCCAAGGCCTCACAAGACAAAACCTCATCACCTGGCCCAGGGTTGGACCTTGAGGATGGGCAGCCTTGAGTAGTCTAATCACTTGCCTCTCTCCTCAGTACCTCTCCAACCACTAATACTCTGCCTCGGTCCGTTTCTCAGCGGCTATCATTCACCCACCATGTTATACTCTCCTCACTCTAGTGATTCTGGAATTGTTGACAAGCCAACTGTTCCCTACCCCCATCACCTGCTGCCTCTCTCCCACCCCTCTCAATCCTCCCGCTGCAATGTCCCACTCCAGATCTACCTGACTCTGTCTGCTGTGAGCCCTGTAATGCCTGCTCCGTAACTATTTTAGTTTTCACATTTGATTTAATCTTCAAAATATTACCAAAGATTCATTTTCAGATATAAGTTACTAATCACATTCACAACACAAGCAGTAAATTCACTTTAAAAACGAATCATCTACATATTGTTAATTTCCAGCAGCAATCCGCCCACTCTGATTCCCTATCAATCTTTAGTAGACGTGCACCATACTGTGAGAGAAAGTCTGGAGGAGGACATATGTGAAGAGTCCTCCTTTGGAGCCTCCAGTAAAGAGAGGCCTTTTGTCTTCAAAATACTTTGTCCATAGTCTTCCAGCTTTGAGAAGAAGAGAGAAGGAACAGAAGCTAGAAAACAGACGAGAAAGCCACAGAAGCTTCTGTGCTTTTCGGTGTGAGCAAGAGATTCCTTGCTATTTCTCCTGCGAGCCTGGTCAGGGGTATACTATCACCATTCAGAAAGGCTGCCTTTCTCCAGGCGGCAGCATCACCAATGAACTTTCCAGTACTAAATGCGTCTTCATTTATTACCGTACATTCCCTCTTCTCCTCTCTCCCAATCACTGGTTATGATAATGGGATTGGAATAATCTTTGTTTTCCATGGCCATTTCCAGACTCTCTCTCTCTCTCTCTCTCTCTCTCTCTCTCTCTCTCTCTCTCTCCCCCCCTCTCTCTCTCATCATCATCATCATCACTCAGCAACCTCTCCTCTTTTAAGGTTTATGACATTCAACTTTATCACCCAATCCAGATCCTGGTAGCTGTTATCTATGGACCATCAGGACATTCTCCTTCCTTCCTGTATGAGTTAGGTGTATGACTCACAGTCTTTTTCTCTACAATAACTCCTGCCTTTATATTAGGGGGCTTCAATACACATATTGATATTTCCTCAAAATACCCTAACTTCTTAATTCTTCATTCTACCCAGTTACCATGATCTACTCTTATACTCCACCTCAGCTACACACAAGGATGGTCATACATACCCTTGATCGTTCCATCACCCACAAATGTTCATGAAACATGAGATTCCTTTATCTTATCATAATCTTTCATGATTCCATCTTTCCCTCTACCTTACAACCCCTAACCCTGTTTTTCATATTGTGACCTCCAATACCTTCATTTGTAAATTCTTCCCCAGGCCATCACCCTTGTACTAGCTACATTTGCTTCCCTTCCCTCTCTTGATATCTTGGGGAAGCAGTTCAACTCTAACCTATCCTGTGTGCTCCAGTCCCTTACCACCTTGTCCTGACATTGATCATGCCCTGCCAACCCAGCCTTGGAACCATCTGCCACCTTTGCCTGTTTATATGCTGCTGAATAGAACTGGAGAAAGTCATGAAATTGTACTCCCTGGTCCACTACAAATTTACATTGCATAATCTCAACTGGACCCTCACTACAGTAAGGCAATATTTTTGACACCTCTGTAATCAATATTATCTCACTCATCATAGCAGCCATTCTAAACATGTGTCCTTCCTCAAGCCTCTAATGGGACCTCTACCCCCACCCTCTCAGCTGAGGATCTCGCCTCATACTTCATTGAAAAAATTGAGACAATCCAACAAGAGGTCCCTCTTCTTCCCACTTCCCCATCTTATATCACTCAGACTTCTTTCCTTGTTATTTCCTCCTTTACCCCTATCTCAAATGAAAAAGTAGCCCTTCTCCCTGCCAAACCATAACCCTCCACGTATACCCTTGATCTCAAACCATTCCATCTTCTTTAGCAGATTGCCCCACTATCATCCTCATTCTCTCCCTAATTTTTAATCTCTATCTACTGGCTGCTTCCCTGATGCCTACAAACACACTCATGTCTCCTCAATCCTTAAAAAAAACCAAAAAACCCTCACTTGATCTTTCCATCCCCACTAGCTACCATCCAATATTTCTCCTTTCCTTTGTGGCTAAAGTTCTTGAGAAAGTCATCTTTCACTGGTGCCTTGACTTCCTCTCTTCTCCTTTTTTTTTCTTTTTTTTTTCATTAATTCATTTTGATTTATCAACAATCACTTCCATAAGCTTTTGAGTTTTAAATTTTTCTCTCCCTCCCTCCCCACCTCCCTCCCCAAGACAGCATGAAATCTGATATAGGCTATACATGTACCTTCCTATTAAACATATTTTCACATTGGTGATGTTGTAAATAAGAATTAGAACAAATAGGAGGAACCACTGGAAAGAGGAAACAAAACTCAACAGAAGAAAAAAAAAATAGAAAATAGTATGCTTCAATCTGCATTCAAACTCCATAGTTCTTTCTTTGGATGATAGCTTTTTCCATCATGAGGCCTTTGGAGATGTCTTAGATCCTTGCATTGCTGAGAAGGGCTAAGTCTATCAACATTAGTCATTGTACAACATGGCTGTTACTGTGTACAACATTCTCCTGGTTCTGCTCACTTCATTCAGCATCAGACCATACAAGTCTTTCCAGGTTTTTCTGAAGTCTGCCTACTCATCATTTCTTATAGTACAATTCTCACTCTCTTCTTAACCCTTTGCAATTTGACTTTGACCTCCTCGAAATTCAACTGAAACTACCATCTTCAAAGTTATCAATGTCCACTTAAATGCCAAATCTAATGGGCTTTTCTCAATCCTAATTAAGAACTACATTAAATTAATTAAGATTAATCCCCTGCAACGTTTGCTATGGTGGATCATCTAGTAACTCTTGCCCTTTCTGTTTTTTGGTGATGTTGCTCTCTTTCACATATCCCATTTATTGCCATGTCTTGTCATCTCTACTTCTACCACATTTCTCCTCTGTTCCTCTTCTCTTCTCTTACACAGCCACTGCTTGGGTACAGGCCCTAATCACCTTACACCTGGACCAAGGCAATAGCTTTCCAGTTGGTCTCCTTGCTTCAAGTTTCTTCCCACTCCAGGTCATCTTCTATTAAGCTTTTCCTAAAGCACAAGTCTGACTATGTCATACCCCTACTCAGTACTCCAACGTCTCCCTAGGTGGGCCACGACATTCCAATCCGCAACTGAGGCCAAGCTCCCAGTACATGTTCAACTTATTAGGGAGACCAGCAGTCCCTAAGCAATTGGATCCAAGATGCTCCTCAGAGTCAGGGATCCCTCTGGTTGAGGGCTGCTTGCTTTTATAGAGAATGAAAGATCATTAAAAATAGAATGAGGTGGTATAATCCATGACTGGTCATTGAGAAGCAGGAAAAACTCTATCACTGACCAAGGGACATGTCCAGCAATCACCAGTGTTTAGTTAATGTGTTTAGTTAATGTTTAGTCACCAGAGCTTTGGGACTTTCAATGTGCAGTTAGAAACATTAGGTGTGAAAGAATAGAGAAAATGAGGAAACTGTTTTTTTGGAATGCAGCTCTCATACCACATTCATAGGAGTGGGGTAGGGCAAGATCAATACACAATATAAATCTTTATAACATGCCTAACTACTATAGTATAAATCTATCTTATAGATCATTTAAAAGCAATATAATCATCAATACAGAGTGGATCAATTAATCCTAATTTTCATAACTCCTATCTTAACAGTGTTAACTAAGTCAAACAATTCTATCCTATTTATCTTATTTATAAACAATCACAGATAGCCGCAAATCACCATGAATTGAGTAAATATTGATTACAGTAAGTAGGGGTATCAAAATTATCTTCACACCTAGTATCTCATATGTACAAATTCTATTGGCAATTCAAATCCCATTACAGCTTGGCCCCTTGCTATTTTTCCAACTTTATACTTTGTTCCCCTCCATATGCTCTATGACTAGCAACACTGGCCTTGTTGTTCCTCACAGATGACCCTCTATCTCCCAATTCTATACCTTTATGCTGGCTGTCCCCTGTGTCTGGAACCCTATCCCTCTTCATCTCTGTCTCCTGGCTGCCTTTATGAGTTAGCTCAAATCCTGCCTTCTGAAGGAGACCTTTCTATGCCCAGTGCCTTGCCTCTGATATTACCTTCCATTTACACCAGAGATAGCTTGTATGAACATAGTTTTGTTTGCTTTTTCTTCTTCCCTTTCCCACCATTAGAATGTGAGCTCCTTGAGCCCTGGGAATGTATTTTTTGCCTCTCTTGTATTATCAGTGATTATCCCTATGCCTAGCATATAGTAAGTGATCAATAAAGGCTTATTTGTTGATTGACTCTAAACCTATCATCCTACAATCCTATGATCAAGGAACATAGGCAAATACCTTCTTACTTTCTATCTATTATGGATTACATATCTATAATGTTTATTATAGGGGAAGTTAGGATAGAGCACTGGGCTTGGAATCAGGAAGATCTGAGCTCAAAATCTGGCCTCAGACATTTACTATCTGTGTGACCCTGGGCAAGTCACTTAACCTTTATTTGCCTCAGTTCCTTATCTGTAAAATGAGCTGGAGAAGGAAATGGCAAGCCACTCTTTGTATCTTTGCCAAGAAAACCCCACGGACAAAGTCCATAGTGTCACATAGAGTTGGACACAGCTGAACAACAATGTTTATTATAGTATAATACCTTTCTATTATAGATTATATGTCTATTATATGTACATATAATATATGTATATAAGTATGTATAGAATAAATTTATGCAGATTATTACATATGTTACATTATATTATAATGTTACATATTAGATAATAATATAAATATAAGGAAGTCAGTGAGGTAGGGCACTAAGCCATTGTGAGGTTCAGGAAAGGCATTGTGTAGAACGTAATGCTGGAGTTGCATACTGAAGGAAGACAGGTATTCTGTGAGGCAGATGTAAGGAGGGAGTGCATTCCAGGCCTGGGGCATAAGCCCCACAAAGCCTTGTAGGTAAGGATGTGGAATCCAGAGTTTCCTTGGGCCTAAAAAGATCCTTATGCAGACCTTCTAGTTGGAAGGACTTGGTCTAAAGCCTGTAATTGATTGATTGAAATATCCTCACCTAGTTATGGTTTCAAGGCTAATATAAGGTGGGTGGTTTCAACCTCACCCTTACCTTTTGTTTCCCCCTCTGTATAATGAGGATTGGGAGTTTAAACAGGAAAACAAGAGAGGGGCAAGTGTCCCTATCTCCCTTTGGGCTGTGGTGGCTTCTGATATTCCAGGGAACTATTGAGCTCTTTGGCAGATAGCTGGATCTGATTACTGGAATCAGCGATGTCAAATGCAAATAATGCAAAAACTAATCTGTACATAAGGATCCTTGGAGGCTGCATGTAGACTCAGTTGGAAAATGCAATATGATCTAGATTTTATTGTGTTTTTATTTTGTTAAATATATCCCAATTTCTCTTTTAATCTTGTTCCCCAGTCATGGGGGAATGTTTCATGGAGCAAGCTGTGTCTTTGACACTTCTGCTGTGGGACAGAGGTATCAAATGCAGGCCTTCCAAATGTATATACAACACAGGCTTCCAAAATACAAGTGGGGGGGCAGCTAGGTGGCGCAGTGGAGAGTTCAAATCTTGCCTCAGACCAAACACTTGACACTGACTAGCTGTGTGACCCTGGGCAAGTCACTTAACCCCAATTGCCTAAAAAAACAAACAAAAAAACAAAACAAAACCCAAATGCAAGTGGGAAATAGTTTACAAAAGAAATTGAAATAAAATTAAATCAAAATTTTACTTTATTTAGGGCCTGGAATCAGGAAGACCTGGGTTCAGATCTGGCCTTAGACACTCACTAGCTGTGTGACCCTAGGCAAGTCACTTAATTGTTTATCTCGGTTTCCTCATCTGTAAAATGAACTGGAGAAGGAAAAACACAAACCACTCCAGTATCTTTGTCAAGAAAAGCCCAAATGGTGTCACAAAGGGTCAGACATGAAATGATTGAACAACAAAACATAGATAATGTTAATATGTGGTTTTCTAAGTCAATATGCTGCTACAGGGATCCTCACATAGTATAGTATCTGAGTATGGCGCTCCTGCCATAGACAATTCTCAGATCCAGGCCGGGCTAGGTTTTGATTTTGTTCATTAACCCAGCCCAGGAGCCATCTTGTGCAGACTGTCTCACTGGTTCGATCTTTCAATCCATATGAAAGCCACAAAAACTGCTCCTCAGAGACATGAATTAGTCTCTAATTAATGCAAGACAGAAGCTCACACTGGAGATGGAGTAAATCCAAATTTAGCTGGACTCTAGAGTCTGGGTCTGTTTGTCTATAAATTATACTGCAAATCACAACTGCCTTTTATCCTGGTCACTCGGAATCAATAAAACAACTACTTGGAAAAATTAAAGATCCCTTTGAGGTCTATTTTCCTTCACTTGCCTTCTTAGATTGGTTCTCCATAATCTGGCCCAAATCTACCTTACCAACTTTATGTTTTATATTATATTTAGTATATGTTTATGTTATATTTATTATAATATATTTGTATTATATGTATCATTATTCACCTTCATGAACTTTCCATTCCATCTAGGCTGGTCTACTTCCTATCCCCTCCAAAGTGCCTTGCTCTCAGTAAGTGCTAAATAAATGCTTGGTGACCAGCTGACTTCTGCTTCTGCACCTTGCCCCATTATTGTACCTCCACTTCCTCCCCTCCGCCTATCAGAATACTAACACTCAAAGTGCAGCTCAATCCATACTTTCTCCATGGAGTCTGCCCTGACCACTTTATCCTCCCAGTGATCTGTCTCCTATCATAATAATAGTTATTTATATTTATATTGTGCTTTCAGCTTTGAAAAGCACTCTACAAATAGTATCTCATTTGCTCCTCACAACAACCTTGGGAGGTATGCGTGATTATTATCCCATTTTACAGACAAGGAAACTGAGGCTGAGAGAGGTTAAGGGATTTGCTCAGGGTCGCACAGTGTCTGAGTCAGGATTTGAACTTAGGTTTTCCTGACTCCAAGTCCAGTGCCCCATCTGCTGGACTACCTTGCTGCCTATTGCACATAAAATATGTACTTTTTATTTGTCACTTAAATATCTACAGACCCACATGGGTCTGAATGTTTTGGTCTGGCTCGAGCAGAGGCACATAGGTGATGCAGTGGGTAGAGCTCTGGGCCTGGAGTCAGGAAGACCTGAGTTCAAATCTAGCCTCAGTAACTTCCTAGCAGTGTGATCCTGGGCAAGTTACTTAACCCTATTTGCCTCAGTTTCCTCATCTGCAAAATGAGCTGGAGAAGGAAATGACAAACCACTACAGCATCACTGCCAAGAAAACCCCAAATGGCGTCCTGAAGAATTGGACATAATTGAAACGAATAAACAACAACAAAAAACCAGAGGGGCCATGTTGAGGAGTATGAGGGATAAAGATGGAGAGCTTGCTTGGTTGGGGGAGGGGCAGGGTGGACTGGAAAGTTACTTTAACAGTCTGACACCAGGCTACCTTTCCTGGCTCATTTCATACAACTCCCCTTCTTGTACTTTCTATTTTGGCCAAACTGGCCTATTTGGCAAACTCAGCATTCCATCTCCTGGCGTTGGGCTTTTGCATCATTCCTGGAATGCATTCCCTCCTCATCTCTTCCTCTTAGAATCCCTCACAGGACCTCCTATGGGAAGTTTTTACCAATCCCCATAATTGCTGGATTTCTTCCTCTCTCTCTCTCTGTCTCTCTGTCTTTTCTCTCTTTCCTCTCCCCTTGGATTATCGCTTATAAATATTTATCATCTTATCTGTTGGGCCCCCAGTAGAATATAAATTCCTTGAAGGCAGCAATGTTTTATTTTTGTCTGTGTATCCTCAGCACCATTGTACGTAGATAACCTCGTTGTGCATGCCCAGGAAACAGCCTTGTAAATGGTAGATGCTTAATGAATAAATGCTTGTTGGGTGGGATTAAATTGGAATGCCAAACATGCATATAATCTGGTGAGCAGTAGGGAGCCCTTGTTGGTTATAGCTGCTGTGGGGTGATGTTTCTGGAGTTTGGGCTAAACCCTCCGTTCTGTGAAGGAATTCTTTGCTTGGCTGATTGGGGAACTTAAAACTGTTCTAAGTGCTCAATGAAGAGTAGAATTTTTCCTCTTAAAGGTCGCTGAATTGATTCATGGCTGACTCACACTTCTCAAGACGGGGGGAGGGGTCACAAAGACTAGCAGAGACTTATCATTCTTTGTATTAATGTTTCATACATGGGTATTTGGCTCCCAAGTTATATTATGGGTTGATTGAGAGAAAAGAATGTCACTCATTTTTGTTACCCTCCATAAAATCTAGCCTAGTATAAGTAGTACCCCAATTAATACTTGCTGATTAAATAATTAATTAAGAAGTAAGAGGGCAGTGATTTGGGTATACCTACCCATCCCATAAAAATAATATGGCTTGGCAAAAATGACAAAAATTGAAAATGACAATTGTTGGAGGGTCTGTGGAAGGACAGGCACACTAATGTATTGTTGGTAGAGTTATAAATTGGTGTATCTGCTCTGAAAAGCAATTTGGAACCATATTCAAGAGTTACTAAACTTTCATACCTTTAACCTTGAGATACCGTTATTAGATTTACATTCCAAAGAGATCAAAGAAGGAAAAGAACCGTAAGTATAAAAATATTTCTAGTAGTACTTTTTGTTGTAGCAAAGAACTGGAAATAAAGAGGGTTCCTATCAGCTGCAGAGTGGCTGAACAGATTATAATATAGGAATACAATGGGATATTATTGTGCCATTAAGAAACTACAAAAGGGATGGATTCAGAGAAACCTAGAAGAACTTGTGTGAACTTACACAGAGGGAAGTAGAAGAAGAAAAATGTTTTATACAATTGCTACAACATTGTAAAGGAAAACAACTTTAAAAGACTTAGGAACTTTGATCAATGCAATGACCAATCAGAACTCCAGAAAACTGATAAAGAATCATACTTCTCACCTCTAGTCAGAGGGATGATCAACTAGAGGTGTAGAATGGAACATATTTTTTTTCTGACACTGTGTGGATGTGTTTTGATGGACTATCCTTATTTATTATGAAAGGGTTTTTGTTTTTGTTTTTAGTTTTGCTTTTGTTATTTGTTTGGAGTGGAGAAGAATTATTGGAGGGGAAGGAGGAGTAATAGTGATGCCAAAAAAAGAAGAAAAGAAAGAAAAAAGAGTTAAAGAAACATTTATAAAATAACACCAAAAAGAGAAGGAAATTCAGAAAGAGACATGGACAGATGGAAAGGTATTACATCATGATGCCATATTTAATATAATATAAAAAAAATAGCACTTATTAAGCATGTACCCTGCTGCAGACACTGGAATAAGTAAGCACAGAGGATGCAAGCAAGAAGGACAGGCTGTCCTCAGAAAGCTTACCTTCTAATGGCAGAGCTGGAAAGGGTGTGTGTGTGTGTGTGTGTGTGTGTGTGTGTGTTTGTGTGTAAGCAGGAAGAGGTCACACGACTTAGAAATGGTGGCTGTGAAATGAAACACATGTCTGGTTCTAGGCATGAAAATGTGCAAACTCACCCATAGGAAGTCAGAGTGGTTGCAGAGGCAGAGTTAGGGTACTTACCATACACACACACACACACACACACATGTATGCATATATATATATACACATATATATACTTGCACACATATATTTTTATGTATATACGTACATACATACATATATTTCAATTCATTGTTTCATTTACAATTCTCTTTTTCAGCTCTTTGTCCATGGAAGGGATCATGTTTGTTAGTGTCTGTCAATCCATGATTTTTAGAGATGAAAATAAAATACAACAAGGCAGTATTTCCTTCTTATAAACTTGTATTTCTAGCTGGAAATTTGGGTCACCTGGAGGGGCTCAAAAAACAGTAACAAGAAGAGTTTAAATGTACCTAGAGCACTTTATAACTGACCTTGAGTTTTCATATATATTATTTCATTTGACCTCTGTACCAAGTAGGTGCCCTTGCCTCCTCATAGAAACAATGGAAATATTTCTAGTTTAAAGAAATTTTCAACTGTAATTGATGTGCTAGTTAGGATTACAGAAAATGTTAGATAGACTGTAGACAGGAAGTCAACAAACCCAGACTGAAACCCAATAACCAGCGGCTAGGGCAGCTAGGAGGTGCACTGGATAGAGTGTTGGGCTTGGAGTCAGGAAGACCTGAGTTCAGATCTGGCTTCAGATACTTACTAGCAGTGTGACCCTGGGTAAGTCATTTAATCCTGTTTGCCTCAGTTTTCTCATCTGTAAAATGAGCTGGAGAAGGAAATGACAAACCATCCCAGTATCGTGGCCAAGAAAATCCCAAATGAACCATAAAGAGTTGGACATGACTGAATGACTTAAAAAAGGAAGATGGTTAGGACTTTTAAGAGACAGTACAGTATGGGAGACAGAGAGAGAGAGAGAATCTTAAAGCTAGGAAAACCTGGATTCAAATTCTGCCTTTGACACTTACTAGCTATATGACAGCCTTGGACAAATGAGTTAACCTCAGTGCTCTAGGCAATTATCTGAGACTCTAAGTTGCAGAGAAGGTGCCAACATGCACTGGGAGAAGGGAGTTTCCTACCAATGAAACCATTGGTCCAGTCCCTGTGCCCTATCCCAAGATTTACATGTTCTCTAGGCAGTCAAGTAGGATGGTGTTCTCAGTGCTCCTCCTAGACTCTGATGGAGTTGAAGACCTCACCAAACTAGCCAATTAGTGGTATAATGGTGATAATCAAGATGTTGTGGACTGGGGCACCATCCATGGAGCTGGACATTCATGCTTCAGTTCCCTGGGATAGTCACTTGCTCTGGTCTTGTGCTAACAGATGTGCTAGGCTAAGTGAAAATAATTGGCTGAGACCCAAGTGAGACACTTGGAAGAGAGGAAAAGAGGGAAAGTTGTTTCTCTTCAGGTGCTCCTATAGTCAATCATCTTTCACATAGTCAGAGTCATAGAGACTCATAGAGACCCTTGAAGACCACCTAGCAGCTGCTGGTCATGCATGCCCTTTAGCAAAGGGTACATGCCCAGCTCCATGGGAGGTGCTCCAGTCCAGCAGATCTGCGGATTCCTCTGATTACTCCACTCCAATAAATAGTACCTACTATGTGCAAAGCACTGTGCTAAGGGCTGAGGATACAATTAATAATTAAAAAAAAAAGACAGCCCATTTTTTTCAAGGAGCTTACAATCTAATGGGGAGAGACAATACAAAAAAAGAGGCAGGAAAGGTTGGTGGTAGTAGAGGAGTAGGGGATGGGAGCATCTTGTTCTGTGGAGTTGAAACCAGGCAGAGCAGCAGATGTAGAGTAAAGTGATTTCTCTGTTACTCTATCATAGTGCTCTCTATAGGAGTGTCCCCCCTCCCTCACCTCACCCTCTTGGGTTGGGTCTCTTAGGAGAGGTACATAGCCACAGCATGCAAAGATTCCCTGGGGAAGAAGATACAGACATAACACCCTTTATTTCCCAGTTGGCTTCCCTTGGAATGGCACACTGGGGAACCCCAGAGAAACGTTCATGTAAGAGAAATTTCCTGGAAGACAGGATACTACAACACACCTTTCTTGAAGAGGAAAGATTTGCTTGGGTACTCAGGCTCTCCAGATTCAGTTAAATCCTTCCAAAGTCAACAGGGTGGTGGACAGCCTCAATTCACCATTAACATTCACTATCTATCCTCCTTAGCCTAGGTAAATGCTGTCCCAAGACATTGCTAATGATAGCAATCTACCAGCTAGGACAGTTTCCTTGTTCCCTGCTATGCCGCCTTCCATAGAAGGCAGTCAAGACCCATGACTGAAGGCGAGAGGCAGATCCATTCCAGATCCATATTCAGAATTTGGAATTCCTCTATCTGCTGGAGGCACATTCACTCAGAAGTCTCCTGTAGATGCATATAGCCAGCTAGGTGGTGGAGTGGGTAGAGGACTGGGCAGGGAACCAGAAAGACTCATCCTAATGAGTTCAAATTCAGCCTCAGACACTTACTAACTGTGACCCTGGGCAAGTCCCTTAATCCTGTTTACCTCAGTTTCCTCATCTGTAAAATGAGCTGGAGAAGGCAATGACAGACCACTCCACTATCTCTGCCAAGAAAATCCCAAATGGGGTCACAAAGAATTGGACACAACTGAACAATAACAACAAAAAGTCAGTTTCTGCCCTCACTGAGTGTTTTCTGTTAAATCACATTGGTAAATAGTTTTAGGCTTTATTACCTTCATTGAATTCTAGCTCATTTACTAACTTTCTCTAGCTCCAACATAGGGTGGTTGCTAATTGTGTGTTAAGTTTCTGCTGGTTTTTATTTTTAGTGTTCTTTGTTAAGCATGAGCTTTCTTCCATCTGTGGGACTGATGGATAATCTGATCTTCTTGCCTCCTGTTGGGTGATCTCTGTGTGTATTTAAAGTTGGTGAGAGAAATGTGATCAGTCTGTCAGTCAACAAGTACTACCTCCCATTGTACCAGCTATAAGAAGTCTAGATGTTGCACTCACTCTCCCAAGTAGAAATCAGAGGCTTCATTATGCATGCCTAGCAGTGGGCTCATGAGACATCCACTAAGAAGGTGGGTGGAGGTAAGAGAAGGGAGTTGTGTCAGAGGAAGAATGCAAGGCATCGTCCTAAGGACTAAGTTCTTATTGGTCGATCCCTGGAACATGTGAAACATTAATTCCTTGTAATCATTGTGCTTCTTATGATTAATTAATGTGAGGGGACTTTTTATCATAGTTACTATCATAATTGTTAACATTTCTCCATTTAATGTAGAAGACCCTTTCTACTTTCTAAAGGGACAGGTTCTAGAGATATTGGAAAACAAAAATCCTTTGTTCCCAACACAAACCACTTTATGTAACTGCTTAAAGCACTCTCTCTCTCTCTTTTTTTTTTTCTGATTTAATGAGTCAGAAAGTCTCTATTATGTGCTATTATGTCTTTAACATTGTGTTTAGCACATTAGACTCAGAAGTTATTATTTTGTGTGTGTGTGTCATGAATCCTTTTGGAAGTCTAATGAAGTCTGTGGACTCCTTATCAGAATGTTTGTTCCTTGCACTCAGAATCGAAGGAAATGCTAATTGAGTTACAGGTTAATGAAAATAAAGATGTAATTTTTTATTTCCCTATACAATTTTATGGACCTGATATATCTACAGATGCAAGTTATGAATCCTTAGTTTGGGGGTAGCTAGGCGTATAGAGCACTGGCTCTAGAGTGAGGAGGATCTGACTTCAAATCCAGCCTCAGACACTTACCAGTTGTGTTACCCTGGGCAAGTCACTTAACCCTGGTTGCCTCCCTCCCCCTCCAAAAGAAAAAGAATCTTTGGTTTTGGGTTTCTGATTTTCCTCCAGCTAAGGAGAGCTGCTAATCTTTCTGTCCAATAGTTGGGTTTATTTAAAATCAAAGTGCCTGCTGGTATCAGGGGGCTAGAGGTGAGAATTGGGATTGAAGCAGGAACCAAGAAGCAGTTGAATTCATGATGGGTTGATCGCAATCCAATGTTTAAAACCAGTGATCTCGAATTGCTGAATCTGGAAGAGTTTTCTGTAAGCTGATATATAGGGAGGTTGCAAGTGCAAATCTTTCAAGGCAGCTGGCTAATCCATGTGCAAGGAGAACCCACTTAAGGAGCAGCTTGGGTCTTTAATTAGGCACATTGGCACTAATTAAAGATCTGCTAGGAACTGGTAATGCCAATGTTTCCCTCTGAATTATTGTTCACAGATTGCCTCATGCTTCTTAGGAAGGTAGAACTGCCATATTGGCCCCTTCCCCCTCAGAACAGAGGACTGCAAATGGCAAATTCAGAGAGATAGATAGAGAAGAGGGAGGTGACAGGGATGAGTGAAATATTCAGAATGTGGTGCCAGGATGAGCTGTTACTATGAACTGTAAGATTTATGGCTCCATGGGGAGGGAGAACAAGTCCAGACCTCTTTCTGTATTTTTCTGTTTCTGAGTAAAGGCATATGTAAAATCATTATAACCACCAAGGCTCTGAAGATCTTGGGCCTTCATGACAGCAATTATGTTGTGCATCACTGCAGAGGGCTGAGGTTGGAGTCAGGAAGACCCAAGTCCAAGTACTGCCTTTCACACATACTGCTTATGTGACTGCCTAAATTAATTGTCTAACACTTTAAGTTTTAGTTGTGGAGGGGGCAATTTCCACAACTGAATTATAAATGCCAATAAAATCCAAGGGGAACAGGGGAGGGTTAATCTATGATTCAGTTTGTAAATTATGATCCTTTGATCTTTGGAGTGGTTTGTGCATGATTTCCAGGTTTCCCTTTGCAATCTTGTTTCTTACTATTGACCCTTTCTATTGACTGCTTATAAACTCACCATGCTGATGGGCTAGGTAATCAGGGGAGCAGAACAAGATACAGTTTAAACACACATGCACGCACATGTGTACATAAGCACACACCTACAAGCACATACATATACACAAGCAAACACATATATACACATGCATACTGCCTACAGTGCTCTCATATTATATACATATATATGCATGCCCCAATGCACATGCATACAAACATACTTATCACACACAAATGCACACGTGTACCCAATACAATGTGCATACAAAACAAATGCATACACAGTACACATGTATATGGATATTTGTTTATCTATATTTAATATATGTTTGCATTACACATTTGCTCATATATGTATGTACACACACGTAGTAGTTTGTTACATATGCATACACAAGTGTCTATGTGTGTATATTTTGTAATATTGAATATTATATATTTATATTATATGTGTTTTCGGGTATAGGTGTGTTTACATAAATATATATGTGTATTATATAATGCATGTGCATTGTGTACATGTTCACAATATTGTGCATATGTATATTGTGCAGATGATGTAGATGCATATGCATATGCAAATTTCTTGTGTTTGTAATACAATGTGCACATGCAGGCACATGTACACACAGACATACATTATATGCATTTATGTAGGTAGATATAGACACAATCATACATGCATACATGTTTGTGCATATATAGGTGTATGTGAATACATGTGTGTATATATAATGCAAAGTACACACATATACACACATATAGATCACATATACATGTGTGTATATGATCTGTACACATGGCCTCTATGGTATTTATCTATAGCCATAAATCACGAAGTCAGAAAAATCATGTAAAACAAAAATAAGTAAAAGAAGCCGACGGATATCACTCAACCCTCTGACTCAGGGCTTGACAGAGTATGGATGGACAGCAGATCAAATCTGGCTCACCATCTATTCTTGTACAGCATGTGAGCTAAGAATGGCATTTTACATTTTTAAATAAACAATTTTTAGCTTGTGGGAGGTAGGCTGGGTTGGGCTTATGGGCTGTAGTTTGCCAACTTTGATCTAGCTTTTAAAATAGGACAAGGTCGAGGTGTGGCACATGAACCCCCCCAGAATCACTACCCCAGATTCAGGGTATTTTTTGGGTCCCCACCCACTCAAAACAATAGTTCATAAGGCCCCACTGAGATGTCTACTTTTTCTCTGACAAGCCAATGGACATAATCAGTTCAAAATAAAGCCATTTAGTGAACTAGCAGAGAAAGGAAAGTTGCAACAAAAATGACCTTTGCTCCTCCCTGCCTTTCTCCCCACTAGGGCACACTCCCCCATAAATATACACACATCACTGAGGCAGTGGGCACTCATAGGGATCATCCATGAGGGGCACACATTGTAGGGAGCCAAGATACACATATGGAGATGCCAATGGCACTGGGCTTACTCCCCATGGGAGTTGACATTCACACTGCTCTCCCTACTAGTCTCCATTCACACTACTGGTCTCTACTGGGCACATTGTTTCTCCTGGGTGTCACTCCTTATTACCAGCTTCTGGTTCCATCTCTTCAGGACCATTTGTTATCTGTCTCTGCTCCAATTTATTGGGATGCAGTAGCTGGAACTTTTTCCTGATAAGGGTAAGTTGACAGTTCTCTTTTCATAGCCACCCTACCCCAC
>NW_020954576.1:79301535-79328832 GCF_900497805.2 Vombatus ursinus | reverse complement strand
ACTATTGTATGTTACCAGTGATCTAATTATCCCGATGCCAACAGAGAGTCAATAATAACATCCCCAATAGCTACTTTTCATAACTGTATAGAAAGCTGTTCTGCATCCTCAGGACAACCTGGAGTGGGTATTATTATTATCCCCATTTTATTGGTGAGGAAATTAACTCTCAGAAGAGGGGTGAATTTCCTAAAGGTCACAGGTATAATGGTAGCCTGTAGACTCCAACTCAAGTCTTTTGACCTTAAGCCCAATGCTCTTCCAACTCTCTTGAGTTAGCAGCATTTATTTTTATGTTTTAGCATTTAGCTTTAAGGTTTGCAAAGCTCTTTACAGATATGATCTATTTTATCCTCACCTGGGAGGATAAGTGCTATTATTTCCCCCATTTTACAGATGAGGAAACTGAGGCAGACAGAGCTTTAAGTGACTTGCCTGGGGTCACACACTTAGAAAGTGTCTGAGGCTGATTTCGAACTCTGGTCTTCCTGACTCCAGGTCTAGTGCTCTATCCACTGTACCACCTCTCTGAGCAGTAGTAGAAGGCCTAAGGAATAGCTATACCAGCATTATGCTATTTATTCCTTGCAAGAGGTAGCATGGTACTGTGGATAGGCAGCTGGGGCAGACCTGGGTTCAAATCCCACCTTAGACACTTGCTGGCTGTGTGACCCTGGTCATATCAGTAAACCTTTATAAGCCTCATTTCCTCATCTGTAAAATGAGGATAATAACACCTACTTCAAAGTGTTGTTAGTAAGGATCAAATGAAATAATACACATAAAATACTCTGCAAACCCTAAGGTGCTCCTAATGTGAGCAACTGTTATTTTTTTAAAGACCAGTCTTGCTAACAAAATTTTTTTTTTTTAATCTGGTATCCTGTCTGGAAGAAATAGAGAAGCTAGCAAAGTAACCTATTATTATAGAGTGTTAGCATCCATGTCCATCAGTTGAAAAAAATTCAAAATATCAACTGTCAAATACCATTTTTGGAATCAACAAGCCTAGAGTTACAAAATAGCAAGGTCAAATGTAAATTCAGAATGAAAGACTTTCATGGTGGGGATGAATTAATGGGAAGTAACAGATGCAAGAAAATCAAGAAAAGACCATCAACAGGACAAAAAAAATACACAGAATAAATAAAAAATGAGTTTAGAAGTGTATAACAATGGGGCAATTTTGTTACAACCTCATTCAATTTAATATACAAACTAATTTAAAAATAAACTGTACATAATAGAAGTTCACATCGTATGCAGTATTTTTGTTCTTGCATATTGGAATGTTTGTATATACTGATTGTTTAATAATAAAAAGGAAAGCAAATTGTATTTTTTGTCATGATTCATGAAATTAAATATATACATATATGTGTGTCTATGTGTATGTGCATGTGTGAAGAGTTAGACTAGGTGGTTTCTAAGCTCACAGTTTTAAATCTGATGGGGATGATGATGAAGTATATATATATGTTTGTGTGTGTATAACTCCTTAAAAATCTGTACTGAGCAGGCTTAAGGAAATAGTGCCTGGGCTCCACTAGTCAAAGTCAGATTATCCTTATTAATAATATAGGAAGGAAGTAATACTCAAGTACAAGAAGAATCCCAGCATCAAGATGAAAGGGTCATCTTATCAGTCGCCCATAATTCAAACTTATATCTATGCCTGAGAGAATGTGTATAGATCTATAGTGGCAGCCCGGACTTTTCAAGGAGGATTATGGGAAGGAGATACAGGAGACTTGAATTAATCTGATTTTGAATCTCAAGGAACAGAAGCACAGTTATACCCATGTCCAACCTAACTACAGGGTTTATTAGACAGATAAACCACTGTTCAAACATTTACCCAAAATGCTACAAGGAGACATGCACTTCTGTCTCAACTGCCATCCTTGGCTTCATTCCTGGTGTGGCTCTGGGAAATTATACTGCACGTATAAACACTGGCTCTGTACAGATTATAGACGAACTCTTAGGGGCTGCATGATTATAGACTGGGGCAAACAAAAGAAACTAGGACCTTTTTCAAAAGTACTAGAGTATAGAATATTTTAAATGTATCTAGAGTGAATAATAGACCAAGACATACTTGACTACACCACTCATAAGTAGGTCAGATAAGCTCAAGGGTTGGGAAAATTCTTTTGCTATTAGGAACTACACTCATGGATTGATTGGTTATTCTAGCTGTTTCTATCCATATGTCCCTAATCCTTCCTCTCAGGGAAGGGGTCTTGATCCTTCCTAACTCTATAATCACTTTATATAATATTCTCAATCCCTATGAACTCCATTCCCAGAAGGCTCGCCTTCAGAAGTCTCACATTCCCTAGAAGTTCTTTGGAATGTTCTCTGGACCCAGAAAGTCATTGGACCTGATGTTTTCGGCGCTATGCAGTCCCCTGGGCTCAGACCCAGGAGATGAACAAGTAGAAATGTTAGTAAAAATGAAAGACATTCCCTCATTAATGTTTAAAGTCGGATAATCCCTATCTCAAGAGGACTTCTCTCCTTGGGCTCAGTTAAGACTTGGAGAAAAGGGGTTCATGGTTGGGTAGAGTATTCCAATCTATTAGAGAATAATAACATGTTAAGTCCTGTAAGAAAATCGGAAGGAAGCCAGCAAACTTATTCTCTCTCTTTTGGCTTCAGAAATTTGTTCCCAGGAGACAAATAGCCCAGATTTCATTATACCTGCAAAGGGACAAGAATCAGAGAGACTCACTAGAAGGCAGAAAGTTATTCTTGTCCCACAAATGCTGGAAACTTTCTTGCTGCTGCTCTAATTTTCTTTAATTTTCCATCCACTTTCCTGAACAAACCATGTACCAAGAAGACTGCATGTGGGGGGGTCTTTGTATTGGGGCTTAGGTATGGAAATGAGAGGTCAAAGGGGTTAAGGAGAAAAATCAAAGGGAAAATGAAAGGACATAGTATCAGGGGAGGGGATGGAAAGACATACAGATGAAGTAAGGAACATGAAAGAAAGAAAGGAGAAGAGGAGGAGATAGGAACAGACTGAGAAGGTTTTGTACTGAGTAGATTACATCCACCTACTTCAAGGATGACCATTTATGACTTAAATATATGAGAGAGTTGACAGAGGTCAGAATTTAATTGACTTGCCTGTGGCCACATAGATCAGTTTCAGACGCAGGATTTCATAAGAGCATAGATTTAGAGCTAGAAGGGATGTTACAAGTTATTTAGTTCTATTCTGTTATTTTACAGATGAGGAAACTGAGGCCCAGTCTCCAACCTCAAGACACAGGTCTTCCTGACTCCAAGTATAACAGTCTATTCACTCCCCTAATGGGCTACAAAATATTCTTTTTTTTTTTTTGTGAGGCAATTGGGGTTAAGTGACTTACCCAGGGTCACACAGCTAGTCAAGTGTGTGAGACCACATTTGAACTCAGGTCCTCCTGACTCCAAGGCCAGAGCTCTATCCACTATGCCACCTCGCTGCCCTGCTACAAAATATTCTTGTCATACTCTGCTGTTCATTTAAGGTGTGACAGTGGAGTAATTATTCTGTTATAATTGCCCCTTGAAATCTGATTATAATCAGCCATTAACTTGAGCATCAACTCTGTACAAGATAATATACAAGGTATCTGGGATACAAAAATGAATAAAAAGATGACCTCTGCCTTCACGAAGCTTCTATTCTAGTTGTGAAGACAGAATAGATGTATAAAAAGAATTTTTTAAAAAAAGATACTATATGGGGCAGCTAGATGGTGCAGTGGATAGAGCACCAGCCCTGAAGTCAGGAGGACCTGAGTTCAAATCTGTCCTCAGACCAAACACTTCACACTTAACTAGCTGTGTGACCTTGGGCAAGTCACTTAACCCCAATTGCCTAAAAAGAAAAAAAAAGATACTATATACCAAGTGACAAGGGAATAGCTATCCATTTTAGAACATTGCTTTCTGCACTGGGAAATAGCTTATGTGCTTCTCTTTTAAAATTTTAATGTTTATTTTGGAAATATTGATTTTCCATGGAATTCTTCAGGGTTTGCACAATCATGAAGGAATGGTTTCATTTTTAGATATTTCCTTTGGAACCCTGAAGATACAGGTCATTTTACTCTCCATATGAAATTCCCTTTGACATTAAAAAACAGATTTTCTTATCTTTTGTCTTTAGAAGGGTAGGGCTGTCTTATTTAGCAATGTCTGAAGATTAATAATAATAATAATAACAATGGCTAGATTCCATTTTGAACCACTAATCATTTTCTGAGCCCCTTCACTTATGCTTTTAAATAAAATTAAAATAAAATAAAATCTAAATAAATAAAATTAAGCTTTTGTACATAGGTGGGTCTAAATCAAATCAATAAAATTAAGCTTTTTATATATTGGATTCTTATAAGAATAGTAGTAGCACTAATGAATGATAACAAAAAACTTTAGGAATAAAGAGTTAAGCAGTGCTCCAACCTCTTTAACTTATGGTACCTACCTTTTGAAGCTCCAATTGTGGATTGAACAATCACAGCAACCCCTATAAAGGGAAAGTCCATTTTCTGGTTGTTGTGCTGTGATTGGAGCCATATCATCTCTGAGGGTAGATATCCATCAGACCAAAGTCCTCAACTGACTGGAAGTTTCCTACTCTAGCTATAGGAGTTCAAGTCACACATGACCCTATAGCACCTGGGACATTTGCTTTCATATGTGGACCCCTAGAAAAACTACTTAGTTATGAGGCAGTCTGTGGATCAGCACCTGCTCAAAATTATAGCTTAGGAGCCCCCACTGATGTATTTACGTTTATTAGTGAGCAAAATACATTTAATCGAATAGCATAGCAGCTAAAGTGATAAAAAAAGAATAACACTCCTCACCCTTTCCCCATTTGCCCAACCCCAGCTCACATCTATTTCATGGATTACCACACCACCAGTAAGGGAACAAAACACACACAGAGTACACATATAACCAGGGCACATGTATGGAGACCCCACATGTAGGGAACAGATGTGGCTAAGAAATATGAGTAAAAGGGTATATGTCAGAAATCTATGTGGTCAGGGCACGTTCATGGAAGGCCTATATGTTGGGAACATGTGTATAATAATTATACTTAGCATTTACTATATGCCAGGCACTGTGTCAAGCATTTTACAATTAGCATCTCATTTGATCCTCACAACAACTTTGGGAGGTGGGTGCCTATTATAATCTCCAGTTTATAGTATAGGAAACTGAGGCAGACAGGGGCTAATTGACTTGCCCAAGGTCACACAGATAGTAAATGTCTGAGGCCAGACTTAAACTCGGGTCTTAACTTCAGGCTGGGTGCTCTATTCACTGCTTCACCTAGATGTGTTTCTAGGACATTATTTTATCCAGGGAAACTCATGTCTGATGCTGCAGAGTTGCTGATGTTCTTTGTTATGTTATTGTGCTGCTTTCTCCTAGGGGATACATCCCTACTCTCCACTGGTAGGCATGGTATCCTTGCTGGGCATCACATCTCTGCCTTTTATTGATTATTGTGCTTTCTCTTTGGGTGTTGTGTTTCTGAGTTGTTCTCTGCTACCATCTATTGGATTATAGGCTTTCAGGGTCATTTACTGATTCTCTAGTTTCGCCTACTAGAGTGTGATGATCAGAAAGCCTCTCCTTGATGAAGCAAGCTTAGGTCTATTAATTCATTGATATTTGGATCATGAGCTACTATGTTTAACTATGGGCACCCAACAAGAGCTAGCCAACATGCCCCAATCTAAGATCAAATCTATTGTTTTGACTCCTTATACCTAATGCTAATTTGAAAACTATGGTTCTAGAAAACTATATGACTTTTGGTAGAACTTCCTTTAGCTCCTATGTAACACCTGATGGGGATCTTATGCCTTCAAAACAATTCTTCTCAAAAATATTCACAGGAGCTGTGTAGATGCTGGAGTGATGAAGCTAACTCCTTACCCCCCAAATCCTTTTGGAGTGGTATGCAAATGAAATTGGTTAAGAATGAAAATTAAGGAAAGAAGGCAGGATCCTTGGCCTCTATCCTTCTGGTAGACATTTCTGCCTTTACTATGTACATTTTTCAGTAACAAACAACAAGGGAAAAACATTTGGGTTTTGTCTTATATTTTGGCCAGTACAAAACTTTACTATCTCTTGAAGCCCCAAGGGTGAGGAAGGAGAAGGGGAAGAGGTTAACTGTAAACCTCCAATACTCGTTAAAGATTATGTTACCATTTAACATGCTTTGTAAACTGCTGCTGGTTAAAAGCAGAATATAGTCAGACCTGTTTATCACTACTAAAAGACCCTGAGGGATTTGGAAGACCATTTCCCTTTTCCTGTGGCTCATGGACTTTTCAGGTGGGTAACCTAAATATCCCCTCTACTTTTTTTTTTTTAAAGCTACGTATGATCATATATTCTATATGGGCAACAAACTGTGAAGAGTACAATGTAAAGCTCTTGAGGGAAGGAACTATTGAATTTCTAGCCTATATATTTCCGCTGCCTGGCACAGTACATAGTAGGTACTTAATAGATATTGTCTAATTGAATTACTGTTCAACATAGATGTAAATGAACAATTTGGTGTAGCAATCAAATAAAATTTTTAGCAAAGTTAAGCTGATACATTTAATAACATAAGTAATCATTTTTGACTTCATAAATATTAAGCGGTTAACAGAAATGACTCTCAAATAATGACTTCTAAATGGTTAAGCAAAGCATTTCTGGTGTTGACTTGGGTATTGGAGACACCAGAGAGGGCAGCTGATAGAGTGGTAAATTACCCTGAAGCTTTTCTGAAAGCAAGGGGGATCTATGACCTTGGGCAACCAGATAGTTGGACTTTTCTGTTTTTCTGACAGGAAATACTCATGGGCTAGGGGGTTGGTATGGGTGAATCACAAATTCTTTCCCTTGCCTACTCCTCCATACTCTTAGCCTCTTCCTCTGCCAGAGAGAGAAATAAGCTATTGCTTATTTTTTCCCTTTTCTTACCAGCTTTCTGTCTTGAACCTGAAATCATTCTTTATCCCTTAAAAGGGGGCAAATTCCACAGCAGGATGGGCTGTATCACCTTAAACCCGAGACCCCATTGTCTACTCCACCACAGGCCCCAGTCCCCTTCCTGCAAAACCTCATCCCCACCCACCCACCATGGTTACCTCCTTCCTACAGGAGAAATAAGGAGGACTGGCCACCTAGGTAACAAGACACTTCTCATTTTAACATCATACACTTTACAGGCAGCACCCACTTAATCTTCAAAGCAACCCTAATGAGACAGAGGATATAAGTATTTTTATACCCATTTTACAGATGAGAGGATTGGGTCTTTGGAAGGAAAATTCCTCCTCAGTTGGAAATGGGCCACCAATGCGTCTTTTCCAACCCTTTCATTCCCACAGTCTGTACCACCCCTTTCACTTCTCTTGTGTAGGAGACCCAAAGGATCTGGGGGTGGGGCAGGGCTTAGGGAAATCCATGTTGCCTCAAAACTACATAGTTCCCTAGAGGTTTCTTGGGCAGAGACCCTTGAATTGATAAAACAAGATCCCAATGATAGATGGTGGTGTTATTGTTCAGTTGTTTTTCAGCCATGGACTCTTCTAGCATTTATAGAATTCCGTAAGTTTTGCAAAGTGCTTTACAAATACCTCATTTTATCCTCACAACAACCCTGGAAAGTTGGTGCTATTATTTACCCCATTTTACAGATAAGGAAGTTGAGGCAGATGGAGGTTAAGTGACTTGCCCAGGATTACACTGCTAGTGTCTGAGGCAGGATTCTAACTCAGGTCTTCCTGACTCCAGGTCCCACTGAGCAATCTAGCTGCCTACATAAGACTCTTGGATGGAAATTATGAGGATTGTCTTATCCCAAATCAGATAGAGACATGGCATGAGAATGTGGATCCTGCTAGCAGGAGGAAGAACCTTTAAAGTGTGATTAAATGTCTAAAGTTCTTACCATCCGTCAGTTACTTAGACGTTACTAATACTCTTAGCAGTTAGGTCTGCTTCAATTCTTCATTGTGGTAATGCTTCATGTGGTACTCCCTGCAATGACGCAGACTGTAACCCATCCAAGCCCTCTATGTTTTTGTTCTTGTTCTCCTGAAAATCTTCCACAGGGGCTCTGCCCACTGTGCTGAGCTGGAGGATTTTCCTGGATTTCTTGACACTGTGTGGATATCAACAGAGTACTACAGAGGTCCATCCTTACCCCTCATTCTTACTGCATGACTTGCTCACCTTTTCCCGTCATACATTTCTTTTTTTGCTTTATTTTATTTTGCTTTGTTTTGGTCATACATTTCTTTAAGAATATCTTTCATACTGTTCATCCTGCACAATTTTTTTGTCAGCAGTAAGGTCATATCTACCTCGTAGCTTTCCATTGCATTTCCATTCCACAAATACTGTCTAAAGCTGTACAGCAGGTCCAGAAGAATACTGATGTTAAAGAGATGAACTTTTGTGACAGTGAGATACTTGTTGGTTTGTAATTCCTGCTAAATCTCAGTTTAGGGAGAACAGGAGATTCTAGGGCAGATCTTAGGAGCCAGCACCCCTGTAAGAGTTCTGGGCTATTTTACAATATAGCAATCTCTGGGAAACAACACTTACTGTGTTGTTGCTATTTGACATTTATTGAGCGGAATGAACACACTCTGTCCTGAGATGGAATACAGACCACATTCTGGGCTTTACTTTGCTATTTGGACAATTATTCTCCACTCTAACTTCCTTAAGATCAATCTACTACATTCTCGCTGATTTGCATTTAGAAGCTGTGGTACCATGACCTCACCTTTACTCATGAGGGGAATATGCCATTATTATTTACTGTATATCCAAAGTATTCTTGCTTTTTTAAATCTGAATTTCAGGAAATCATACCTCAGAGGAAGGGACATAAGACATGTCTTTGTATCCCCCATGCTTAGTACAATGCCTGGCACATTGCAAGTGCTTAATAAATGTAAGTTGATTGATTTATTCCATTACCAAGTCAGGCACTGGGAAACCGGCAGTCCAGGAAACATTTTAGTGACTTATTGGAGCCAGATTTGTGCTTGTTATCTCAATACTGCCAATGGGCTGGAAGCCTGGAGAATACTGAAAAGAGGAAATAGGGGGAGAAGCCTACTGGGGGTGAACGTTGGAAGGGAGAAAGAGACTTGGTGGCAGGGAGGGGGTGGGGAGACACTGTGGGTTGGTAGGGGAAAAAAAAAAACTGGACCTGACAGCAAGACAGTGTCTCTCCTTCCATCTATCCTTAATTTTTTCCTGGATTTGCTTCAGAGAATCTAGTAGGAGAGAGAATTTGTGGATCAAGGGAAAAGAGAATTGGTCATTTTCACGTCCATGGTGCTTTGGTATATCCTTCTCCTTGTGGTTGTCAATCTACAGAAGAGGCCAATGTCTTTGTCTTCTACCCTGCCATCACTCGCATGTGGACCATGGTCCCTAGGTGACCTGGTGCCTTGGCCCCTGCTGCTTTTTCCACCTCACCCAAGTAGGTGAAGTGATCAAACATTGTTTCCAAAGTGGGTATTTCCAGGGTTGGAGGAAATCTTATGAGTTGTTGCTGGCCCAGGAACTGATTGATTTATTGGCTGAGGTTCGGACCAGTGGGTCAGATGAGCTCAGCTCTCATTGTCTGAGGAAACAGCCTCCCAGACAAACAAACTTGTCTCACAGTTTTTCCTCCTCACCCGAGGAGGGGAACAGCCACAACATTATCTCATTAAAGAACAATCTTCAGTGTAGTTACATCCTCAGTTATATCCTTTCTAGCAGAATTGCCTGGGCCACGAAAAAGTTGTGAAAGTGAAGCTTGAGGCACTTAAATGGAAGAGTTAATAAAAACAAGATTCTTATTCATCCCCCTCCCCATAAGTACAGTTTAGTGGGAGTTTGACAATAGGTAGTTAATGGGGTCTTCATCTAAATCTACTTGGAGAGAGAATGGCACTTTTTGGCAAGGCCCTGAACACTTGCTATCATAAGAGGTGTGGAGAGTTGTTTTAAATTGCAGCACTTACCCAGGTCTCTGTCTGCACTGGGGTTTTATAGATATTAATTCATTGTTCTTTCTGGTCTCCCCCTTGGCCTTGAGTTGGAGACGAATGCTGTTTCTAATTCTGTTTTCTGAGCCAGAAGCATGTTTGGTGATTTTCTCAATCACGTATAGGAGTGGAGGAAGTTCATGCTGTGAGCAGGGCAGTTCACTTGACCTGTGGAAGGCAGCTTTTCAGAGGAGTGGTGGAGGGAGACATAGAGCTGTGGAAAAGGCAGGAGAGAAATGGAAGGAGAGCTAAAGAGGCAGAAGATGGGACGTTAAACAGGTGGAATTGCCCTACCTTGCAAGCACATTATATTCACTAGGAAGCATCAGGGCTGGGGCAGATTAAGGACAAGTGGGGTCTTTACAATCAAGGGATTGCATTCAATTCGGGTTTAAATCAGGAAGACTCATTTTCCTGAGTTCAAATCTAGCCTCAGATACTTATTAGCTGTATGACTCTTGCCAAGTCACTTAACTCTATGCCTCAGTTTCCTCATCTATAAAATGAGCTGGAGAAGGAAATGGCAAACCACTCCAGTATGTTTGCCAAGAAAACCCCAAATGAGGTCACAAAGAGTCAGACATGCCTGAACAACAATAGGGTTGACCAGTTATGATGGAATGAGATGGAAAGGTATTTCAGTCAATTCTTAGAAGACCTTAAATTTTTATTATTATTAGTGATAAAAATTTGGTCCAATTGGTGGAGGAAATTCCCAGTGTGGAAACTTTCTCTCCTAGTGTAAATTAGCAAATTGTCTATAACTCATGTTTTAGAGAGTTGTTTAGGGGGGGACCAAGAGAAGTGGCTTGCCCATGGTCCCATAACTAGTTTATATCAGAGTCTGTTCTAGAGCCCAGGTGTTCCTGAGTGCAAAGCCAGCCCCCTATCCTCTATGCCAGGGGTGGGGAACATGTGGCCCCCTAGGTCTTCAAGTTCAGCCCTTTGCCTAAATCCAAGCTTCAGGGAACAAGTTCCATTAATAAAAGGATTTGTTCTATAAAACTTGGACTCAGTCAAAAGGCCCACCCAAAGGAGCTAGAAGGTTCCCCACCCCTGTGCTAGACACTGCAGATTTAAAGACAAAAAAGAAACAGTCTCTGCCCTCAGATAGCTTACATTATTTTTTTAAAAAAATTAATTAATTTTTAGTTTTCAATATCCACTTCCATGAGATTTTGAGTTTTAAATTTTCTCTCCCTTCCTCTCCTCCCCCCTTCCTAAGACAGCATGCAATTTGATATAGGCTCTACTCATACATTCATATTAAACATATTTTCACATTAGTCATGATGTAAAGATGATTTAGAACTAATGGGAGGAACCACAAGAAAGAAGAAACAAAACAAAACAACAAAAGAAAAGGAGAGCAAATAGTATGCTTCCATCTTCATTCAGACTCCTAAGTTCTTTATCTGGATGTGGATAGCATTTTCCATCATGAGTCTTTTGGAATTGTCTTAGGTTCTTAGATTGCTGAGAAGAGCTAAGTCTATCAAAGTCAGTCACTGCACAATGTGGATGTTACTGTGTACAATGTTCTCCTGGTTCTGCTCATTTCACTCTGCATCAGTTTATACAAGTCTTTCCAGGTTTTTCTGAGAGAGCTTACATTATTTCAGGAGGAACATAATGTATCAGTATTTGCAAAATAAATATAGAGGAAGGAGTTCATAGCTAGAGGGGACCAGGAAAGGCTTCCTATGTAGAAAGAAGATGGTGCTTGGACTGAGTTTTGAAGGGAACAAAGGATTGTAAAAAGCTAAGACGAGGTAGGAGTGTATTCTGGGCATGGGATTCAGTCAGTGTAATGTCAAAGAGACAGAAGAAAAAGTTTTGTGTATGAAAAACAGTTTGGATACACTCTAGAGTACAGGAAAGGTGGTATTGTGAATGAGGCCTGGAGTCAGGAAGACCTGAGTTCAAATCCAGCCTCAGGCAGTTATTAGCTATGTAACTCTAGGCAAGTCATTAAAAAAAAAGCACCCTGCCTCATTTTCCTCATCTGTAAAATAGGGACAATAATAGTGTTTACTCAGGGTTGTTGTGAGGATTAAATGAGATACTAATTGTAAAGTGCTTAGTATAATAACAGATGCATAGTAAGTGCTATTATTATTTAAGCTATTAATTATAGAACTATTAATTAACTAACCTGAGTCCCAAAGCCCATCGGTATGGGACTCTTTCCTCATTGGTTGAGAGCAAAACCCTGTACCTGCACAAGGGCTGGGAGTGGAGTTGTCAAGAGCTGGAGAAAGGAGAGATTCAGTTTCAAGCTTTAGAATCTCTTCAGTTTCTTGAAATCTCTTTAGTTTCTTTGGGCTCTCCAGTCTCTTCGGGTCTCGCTGGCTTCCAGCCTTGAGAGAGAAGATGGACGATGTCAGCTCCACTTCAGGTTGCTAAAGGCAGAATTATAATCTGGGAAGAGGCCAACGTGAGAGGAGCTGTCAATCTCCATCATGTCCTGATCCCCAGCTAGCTACTCGACAGACTTTGGGGAATTTCCTCTTGGGTGAGATCCCTCTCTCTTTGTTGAGCTGGGTTACCTTGCTCCCAATAAAAAAGCTCCTTCAGTCTGTATTGTTTTCTGTATATCCTCCTATATATATACCATCTTCTCTGATTTTTGTTTTGCTATCAACTTGGATAAATGGATTTCTTTGCTACTTCCTGTGTGTGGACATTGTGGTATTTGGTTGGAAGGGAGCCAAGTCTTGGATATAAAGCTTGGATCCTCCTTTCCCCAATAATGAATAGTGATCAGAAGTTTAGCTTGAACCTGAAAATCACATCTCCTAGACTCGTCATATTTAAAAGAGGAGATAGATATGTTTATAACCTGGTATGTACCCCCTCTCTCTGAAGAGAGCAAAGTGGCCAAGCTTCTGGAACCAATCTTTTCTTCTCCTCCTTGGAGAAGAGTAGAGGCTAGAGATGTCTATTCTGCTGCCCTTTGAATCAAAGCATGACACCTCCATGCCATATATGAGGGAGGGAGACAGCTTTGCTACACATACAATAAGGTTGGGAAGGTAACTGGGATCCAGTTGTGAAGGGCATTAAAAGACAAACAAAGAAGTTTATTTATATTTTACCCTAGGATAGAGCAGGGCTTCTTAAACTTCTTCCACTCGTGACCCCTTTTTGTGTTACAGCAGCATTCATTGGCGTTGCGTGGCGTGACGGTATGCACAGTGCAAAGTATGCATGCTGTGTGTTCAGAACCAAGGCTGCAGTGAAATCACTTGACGCAACGTAGGCAAGTGCTGCCAGAAACACCTCAGATTCATTACGTGTTTGATTTTGAATTAATTTTTAGTTGTTGCACGTTCAGAAACCTTTTACTGTTGCCAAATTATTCACAACCCCATATAGATCCTGACCCACAGTTTAAGAAGCACTGGAATAGAGGAAGGGAAGTCACTGGAGTTTACTAAGTAGGGCAGTGGCATGGTCAAACTTTGTTTCTGGATAGTTTGGAATTGGGAAAAAGACTTGAGAAAAACTAGGAGGCTATTGAAATAGACTAGGTAAGAGGGCCTGAACAAGATAGATAGGAAAAATTTGGTAGAGTAATGTATGACAAGATTTGGTAACTGATTTGATATGTGAGGTGAGACTGAGTAACACCTAGTTGTAAGCCTATTGTCCCTGGTGGAAATAAAGAGGTTTGGAATAGGGATTGGTTTTGGAGAAAAGATATCAGACATTGTTCTGGGCTGGGTTTGACTCACGCCAGTGTCCTGGTAGTTTAGTTAGGGAAACACTAACAAGTTATTTGACAGCTAACAAAAAGAGATTCACTTAGCTATAGCAGGAGGATATACAACAATGACGGGCATTGATTCCTCAAATTGATTCACTTGAGCAAAGCTCCCAGTTTCTGATTTGCTCAGCCCAGTATTAGGGCCTGGAGCTTCTCTTGTCCTTGTGTATGCAGACAATGAGGAAATGTTAATAGTCTGAGTCTTTTGTCAACTGAGTCTCAAGGATGGTATCAATACCTTTTCAGGAAAAACTAACTTAACTTGCAAGGGCGGGGAGGGGTTAGGATACTGGCCCATTGAATTTAGACTCTCTGCCATACCATACAGTACACAGCCCTTGATGACATCCTATCTTTCGGTATTTTCTAATTATTTCATGAATTTGTGACCTATGTCCCCAACTACGTTGTGAGCTACCCAAGGGTAAGAACTTAAGGATGTGGTTCAGATTTCTCTTACTTCCTACCACAGCAAACACAATGATAGTAATCATTCCATAAATATTTGACTGACTAGTTATCTTTTCATCCCATTATCTTTTCATGTAGCTCAGGGAGATAGAAGAGGTCAGGGCAGAGCACACTGTATGGTATAATACGTCTTACTATCAATATCCTTTCCCTGTTCCTGATCCTCTTCACTTCCAAACCAAGGAGAATGTACATAGTTAATATTATATGGTGGACAGAGTCCTGGATTTAGAAGACTAGTTCTGGCATTGACTAATCTGATGACTATCTTACTTACTTAAGTACTTACTTAATTTGTCTAGGCATCTAGGTGATACTATTATGAACAGAAGTGCTGGACTTAGAACCAAGAAGACCTGAGTTCAAGTCCCACAGCTACATGGAACCACTATGGATAGAGTTCCAGACTTGGAACCAAGAAGACCTTCAAATCTGGCCTCAGACACTTATTAGCTGTGTGACCCTGGGCAAGTTACTTAACCTCTGTCTGCCTCAGTTTTCTCATTTGTAAAATGTAGATCATAAGAGCATCTACCCCCCAACATTGTAGTGAAGATCAAATGAGCAAAGTGCTTTGCAAACCTTAAAGTGCTATATAAAAGCTATTATTATTAGCTGTAATATGGAGATATTAATGCTTTTAATAATACTTTAAAAGGTTGTTGTGAAGAAAATATCTTGTAAACCTTAAAGGGTTGCATAAATGTGAATTATTATCTTGTAGAGGCCTAGGTCTGGGTCTTGTCATGAATCATCTTCCCAAACATTCCATCTAGACTCAATTCAGTTGTTGTTCTTCAGTCCTATTTGACTTTTTGTGACACCATTTGAGTTGTTTTTTTGGGGGGGAGGGGCAAGGAAGAAACTGGAGTGCTTTACCATTTCCTTCTCCAGCTAATTTGTTGTTGTTGTTGAGTCATTTCAGTTGTGTCCGATTCTTTGTGACTTCATTACTTTATTTGGGATTTTCTTGGCAAAGATACTGGAGCGGTTTGCCGTTTCCTTCTCATTTTACAGATGAGGAAACCAAGGCAAACAGGGTTAAATGACTTGCCCAGGATCACACAGATAGTAAGTATCTGAGGCCAGATTTGAACTCAAGAAGATGAGTCTTCCTGACTCCAGACCCAGCACTCTAACCACTGAGCCACATAGCTAGTCTCCTAGATTCACAGATAAATAGTAAATTATAAGTACTTAGAGGGGCAGGGTGACTCTTAAGGCAGGGAGTAACTGTAACAATATTAGCAATAGACACCAACCTAGGGAGGTAGACGAAAAGAGGCAGCCTCCTACCCTGGAAAGAGGCCATGCATTAGATAGGGCACTGGATTTGGAATCTAAGAGCTTGGGTTCCAATCTTGGTTCTGTCCCTTACTAGCTGTGGGACTTTCGGCAAGTTGCTTCACCTGCATGGGCCCCTGCAACGTTAGGGGGTTTGGCTAAGGTCCCTTCCAACCCTAAATTCTATTAAATTTGTTTATGAAATAATTAACCTAGAGGAAGGGAATTCATTTAGAAATTTTGGCTTGGAGGAGTGTCTGAGATTTAAAATTTATGCTTTCAGAGAGATTATAAATCATCAGGGTATTCCAATGGAAAAAACATTTAATTTGGAGTTTTGAAGGTAGAAATGACAGCTGAGTTTTAGCCTTGGTTCTGACACTTTCTAGTTATACAGCCAAAGGAGAATTACTTAAGCTTTCTAAGTCTCAGTTTCTTCACCTATAAAATGGGAATAATATCACTTGCAATACTCACCCTCTATTACCTACTCCAAAGAAAGGAACTGGTGGAAAGTTGATAGTTTTCTGATGGAAAGAGTTCTGGCCTTGGACAGTTACAGCTAAACATATGACTGGACAGCTCACTTAACCTTTCTGAGTTTATAGCCTCTGTTATTCCATTTGTAAAGTGCGAATAATAATACTTTATTATTTATATGGTACATTTACATAAGATATATTATTTGTATATAATATATAACATTTATATACTATATATTATTTATGTATAATATTTTTATATATAATTTGGTATTATTTATATATAATATGTATTCATAGATAATATTGTATATATAATACTTGGTTATTTACTTAACCTGACAGAGTTGTACTGCTGTCAGATTAGTTTTCCTTATGCATATTCTCTCTGCTGGAGCCAGCTCAAATTGACTCACAAAAAACAATTTTTAAATATTCAGTGTGAGTATTTACATGTAAGAAATCAGCAAATGTTACAAATTAGGGCTTGGTTTAATGTTTTGTTGATTGTCTAGACTTAAGAAAATGATGGGGGAAAATGTTAATAATGCTGATTAAACTTAAAAGTATGTCAAGGGTAAATTTTTTTCCCCTCAGAGAGCAGGTTGTTAAACATTTACCAGTGTACTCCTGGAATAACAGTTCTGCTGCTTGGGATAGAAATGTATTAGCCTGTTATGGCCCTTATCCTGAAAGGAAGCAGGGAAAAGCGATTTTTCAGGGACTGAAAAAGGAACAAGCAAGCTGAGTTTGGACAAAATTTCTATTGGACGCAAGAGAAACTATCCATATCTGTCAGTTAGTCAATAAACACTTATTGGGCACCTTCTATGTACCAGGCACTGTGCTAATTGATGGGGAAACAAAGAAGGTGAAAGATAGCTCCTGCCCTCAAGAAGCTCACAATCTTGTATTGAGGGCTTTATTTTTCATTTAAAAAAAATAACTTAATGGGGAAAGGGACTGGAAGGGCAGAGGCAGCTAGGTGGCACAGTGGAAAGAATACTAGACTTGAGGTGATGATGAACCTGAGTTCATATCCTGGCTCAGACACTTATTAGCTGTGTGACCCTGGGCAAGTCATTTAACTTCTTTACCTGCCTCAGTTTCCTTAGCTGTAAAATGAAGATAATAAAAGCATCTACCTCCTAGGGTTGTTGTGAGAATAAAATGAAATATTTGTAAAAGGATTTGCATTATACAAATGCTAGCTAGTATTATTGTTCGTTACTATTAATAAAAGAAAAAATAAAAAAGACAAATTGTTGAAAAAGAATTATGACTTGCAACATCATAAAACATTATGAGAAATTTTGTACTAAAAAAAGGCCATCCAAAACATTAATCTCATCATTATGGTTATTTTTATAAGCTATAAATATATTTGCTCTATTATTTTTATTTTATGTTTAAGATTGAATTATATATTAATAAAATTATAATAATTTCTTTTAAAAAGAGAGACAGATGCTAGACAGGAAGTAGGGACCTAAGTCACTCCAGTCATCACTGCTGTTTTCTATCATGGAGGCAGGGTACAGAGGGGTGGGAAGAAAGAGAATGAGTACATCATTCAGTTGGAGTTGGCCGAATGAGATTAAAGTATGAGGAGAGGACAGAGATGGAGACAAAGCTGGAGAGACAGAGCAAAGAGGGATGAATATCTATGGTGTTGAGAGCCATTGGGCCCTACCATCACTGCCTCCTTTGTCTACTGAGGCCATATAGGACAGCCAAGCCCAGAGTGAGAGAAGTTTCCAATTGGTTGTGAACTCCCCCCCTCCCCCACCAAATATTGATGCAGATGACAAAGTGCCTCTGCTCTTTGCCCCAACTTTGAAAGGGCAGATGTGCGCTCTAAAATTTTTCTGTTTTTGTTCACAACTCCTGATTTAATTAACTTTAAATCTCTACTTTAAACTCTAGCTTTAACGCTAGCTTAATCCATCTAAAATGAGTTCTATCATAAATTCTTTTTGTGTATTTAATTACTTGTGAACCAGGAGTTACAAAAGAAGAAAAGTGACTCTTTGGTAAGTTATGATGCTGACTGGGCTTCAGGAATGGTTTGAGGCCAAGGCAGCTTGGCTTCCACTCCCTGAAACAACATGTGTCCTCAATTCCCACTTCCCACCTACCTCTTTTCAGCTTCCTTTTTGTGTGTTGTGTTCCCTCATTAGATCGTAAGCTCCTTGAGGGCAGAGACTAGTTTTTGCCTTTTTTTGTATCCTTGGTGCCTAAGCATAGTAATAATGTTTATTAATTGATTGGCAGTGTAGCGTATATGTATGAGGAGAGGTAATTGAATTGTGTCAAGGATTGATATGAAATTCATCAAGCTCTTGATGTTAGTGATTGATATGAAATTCACTGAGCTGTTGATGTCAATGATTGATATGAAATTCACTGGGTTGTTGATGTCAGTGATTGATATGAAACTCACCAAGCTCTTCATGTTAGTGATTGGTATTAAATTCACTGATCTGTTGATGTTGGGGATTGATATGAAATTCACCAATCTATCAATTCTGGAATCTAGCTTTTCCCCCTTTTAAAAATGGAAACAATTGTCTATCTACAATCTCATGGTAATTCTTATATTCTACATTTTCTAAGAGTTAAAAGTCAGCCATTTCCCACTCATACCTGCAGATTTTTAATTGTCAACCACACACAGAAACCAGATATTTGACACCTGCATAATCTGAGTACTGGCTTTTGTGAGACCCTGGGAGCTGGTATATAGGATTCGAGGCATTCTTAGGTTCTTGGAAGAAGAATATTATATACATTCCAGTTATTATTAGCATTATAAAGATAGACTTCTTATTGCTGGGGTATTGTTATTTCCCTAGGAAGGCTTTCTGAATTTGCTTTCAGGTAAGGCATATGGTTTTAATGACCATATCATCTTGGGAACATGCTTTTAGAATTTGGAAAGAGGCCATGATAATTTCACTTCTCCTCCCTCCTTCCTTCCTGTACTCCACCATAGCAGCATGCCCTCTATACCTCTTCCCTCCCCTTTATTATTCTTTGCTTTTCTTTCAAGCCTACCTCTCTCCTAATGAGACTGAGTGTTTAGAGAACTATTTGAGTCTGCAGGAGGCTCTTCTGTAGAGCTAAAGAGTGAAGAAAAAAGTAAGCCTTCTGCTTCTATCTTGTGGGACAGCAGTATATTGAAGCTGAGCTCCTTTCATCTTCTGGAGGTGGGAGACCTAAACCAGACAGAAGGTTGAATCACCAGATGGGGCCACTCCTGGACTCTTTTGGAAACTTTGCAGGACCCGGGAATTTGTAAAGGTCTCTCTCAGATTCTACAATTAGGAAGGCAGAGCAGTTGATCTGTGGGAGCAGGAAGACATCAGCTGGTACTGATGGCACTAATGAGGGCACCAGCCTTTCTCCCTCTCTGATGTTATCTGTAGGCTGTTTATAAAAACAAAAAACTCTCCAGGTTAGTGTTTAGGCGGACCCATGACAATGCAGTTGTGTAGCTGTGTGTGTTGTGACCAATTAAAAAAACTGTTTTTAGAAAACAAACTACTGGATGAAAAGAATTGTGCTAGATCCTGAAAAGGGGGAACAATTTAGATGAACCATGGTAACCTGCTTTTAAGGAGGTTATTGTCTAGCAGAAAGATGAGGCAATCATAAATAACTATGATGAAAGTACAATGTAACAAAATAAGTACATTAGAGAGTAACAAAAAAGTGTAATGTAAAATCTCAAGATTTTAAAAATCATTTTATTAACTTGATTTACTCATAATTTAATTTTTTTCAATTATCAAGCATTCATTTTTTCTCTAATCCCTCTCCTCCCCCCCCACAAAGAAAATCAAAACAAATAAGCATAATCAAGCAAATCAAAATTATTAGTCATATCCAAAAATATGTCTCATTCTACATATTAAATTCAGGGAGATTGATTGTTATCAAATGAGAAGCATCAGGAAAGCCTTCATTTAAGAAATAACAATTGAATTGGGCTTTAAAAGATGAGTAGGAGTTTAACAAGCGAAAAAATGAGGAGAGAGGGCATTCCAGGCTATTTTTAAAAAGTGAGAAAAGGAAGAGACATATGAGAAAGGGAAGGATGAAAAGTTGTCCAATTTGTTTGGAACGTAGTTTATGTTAAGGAAAGTAGCAAGAGATGAGGATGCAGGGGCAGCTAGGTGGCGCAGTGGATAGAGCACTGGCCCTGAAGTTAGGAGGATCTGAGTTCAAATCTGACCTCAGACCAAACACTTGGCACTTACTAGCTGTGTGACCCTGGGCAAGTCACTTAACCCCGATTGCCTAAACAACAACAACAACAATAACAAAAAAAAGATAAGGATGCAAAGGAAGAGTGGTGCTAGGTTGTAGAGGGGCTTGAAAGCCAGGAAAGCTATTTTGGATGGAATCTTTCCCCCCCAAAAACATAGTTTAGAGTTCAGAAGTGTGGATAATGACACAACTGTCATTGTCTCTTGTGACACAATGTCATCATCAGCCAAACCTTTTGTCTCATCTTATTCCTGAGACCTTAGGAAGCTTAAAGCACAGTACAATGCATAAGCCTTCTTCCAAACAACACATTGTGGGATTTCAACCCTGGGAGCTCCAAAAAGGCAATGTAGGGAATGTAGTCAGACAGAAAACATCATCTGCTATGGCCCTACTATACTCAGAGTGATCTTTCTAGATATCCAAAGGGTCAGAAAGACAACAGGGACAATTATGCTCATTGCTTGAGGAAAATATTGTTTTCCCTCATATACCTCTCCCAATACAAAAATGAGCAAACAAAATAAATCCAAATCAATACACAAATCAGATTAAATCCAAATCAGATACACACACACACACACACACATACACACCCCTTATTAACCTTTTTAAAAGATAATTTGCATTCAGTTGTGAATCAGGTCAGCCTTACCTGTAAGCCATGAAACTAGAGACCAGGGGGCACTGATCCTAGTATATCACATTTCTCAATCAAGTGAAATCATGTTGTCAGTTGCTTTCCAAATGGAATGAATAGCAATTGTGAGGCTTCCAAAGAATAACCCAGGCCCTCCTTCCCAACAGCCTTTGCCCCACTAGTACCTCCCAGGGCCCTACCTGATTTGGGCTTCATCTACCTGCAAAGTCAACTTTTAAGAAATATTCTCTGAAAATCAGAAAGCTTCCTAGTGAAGGCAGAGGAGAGACTAGAAATGATCTCAACACCTAACACAATTACCAGCATAGCTCAACCTGCATTTGAAACTACATAGCACTTATTTTGAAGAAAGGTCTTTCAGAACCATTATCTCATTCAATTAATTCAATTCAATAACCATTATTCAGTACCAATTATAAGTAAAGCACTGTGCTAAGCCCTGGGAGAGAGAATTAACAATAATAATGATAATAATAATAATAATGACAAACATATATATGTACATATGTATATATACACATATATCACTAAATATTTTACAAATTGCTTTTACTTAAATTATCTCATAGATTAGATATATTCTTTACTCTCATAGAGCTTACCAACCTACTATTATGGTGAATAGTCCAATTGAGCTACAGCAGACAATACATGGAGGAAAGTAAGTATATCATCTTTGCTTCATCACTCTCATTCACCCCACAAACCCAATCCATTGCCAAATCAGGTCATTTTGGCCTTCTTACCATCTCTCATATATGTCTCTCCTCATCATCGTACTTCAAGCCCTCATTCCCTCTCACCTGGACTGTGGCAATAGCCTCCCAAATGATTTCTGTTCCTCAAGTTTTTCCCCACACAAATCCAAACTCTAGCAGCTAAGGTAAATTTTCTAAAGCCTAAGTCTGTCTGCGTCCCTCCCCTGTTCAAGAAACACCAGTGGCTCTTTTTTTTTTTTTTATCTCCAGGATCAAATGTAAAGTCCTCTCAACTTAGCATTTAAAGCTCTTTATAACCTGGCCCCCTCCTACTTTTCCAGTCTTCTTACCCGCTACTCTGCTACATATACATATACTCTGCTACATATAGCTGTGTGACCCTGGGCAAGTCATTTAACTTCTCTACCTGCTATTAATAATTAATATTAATTATTATTTAATAATATTAATTATTAATAATTAATAATTAATAATATTAATGTTAATTAATATAATTAATAATTAATATTAATGATGATTTAATAATTATTAATAATTAGCCAGTACTCAGATTATGCAGGTGTCAAATATCTGGTTTCTGTGTGTGGTTGACAATTAAAAATCTGCAGGTATGAGTGGGAAATGGCTGACTTTTAACTCTTAGAAAATGTAGAATATAAGAATTACCATGAGATTGTAGATAGACAATTGTTTCCATTTTTAAAAGGGGGAAAAGCTAGATTCCAGAATTGATAGATTGGTGAATTTCATATCAATCCCCAACATCAACAGATCAGTGAATTTAATACCAATCACTAACATGAAGAGCTTGGTGAGTTTCATATCAATCACTGACATCAACAACCCAGTGAATTTCATATCAATCATTGACATCAACAGCTCAGTGAATTTCATATCAATCACTAACATCAAGAGCTTGATGAATTTCATATCAATCCTTGACACAATTCAAGGATGGAATAATAAATAGATGGTCTGTGAATACAGTATGTAGAAAACAGTGATCTGTAGAAGCCAGCCCTAGTTCATTATGGACAAGTCATAACAATAATAACTATCATTTATATAGTGCTTTAAAATTTGCAAAGCCCTTGCATGTATTATCTCATTTCATCCTTACAGCAAGGCTGTGAGGTAGGTACTGTTATTGTCCCCATTTTACAGATGAGGTGGCTGAGGTGGAAAAAGGTTAAGCAACTTACCCAGGGTCACACAGCTAGTGTTAAGGCAGGATTCAAACTTAGCTCTTCCTAACTCAAAGCCCACCTCTCTAATCACTATACTATCTTGCTACCTAAGTCATGCCAAGAAAACCTCATATTCTTTTTCGGAAGTGACTAGAATGACGGCCTGAGACATTTGCCATAGGAACTACTTTGAGGGGGGCACCTCAGGCAGCATGTGCTAACAAAAGCAGCGGGCAGCTAGTTGTGGGTACTCATGTCACAGGCAGATTTCCTTTTGTGACACTGGTTTCTTTGATTGCATCTGTGGTCTCAGAAGGATAAGATTTGTAGCAAAACTTGATAGCTACTGTCCACAGGGACACAGATCAAATCACCATCATCTACACCCCAGAGGCACAGAAAATATCCATAATAATAATGGGCAAAAGACCAGCATCCTAAAACACTGATTCTTCAAGGCTCAGCTCAGGCGCCTCTTCCTACACAACGTTTTTCCCATGTCACCCAATCATTACCATTCTTCCCCCAGCCCCATAAAATTACACACACATGTACACATAGACATGCACACATGCACACACATACACATACACATACATGCACATATGTGTATACATATACACATATGTATGTACCTGCATATATGTATTTATATGTGTGTATATGTATTACATATATACCGATAAGCATGTGTATGTCTGTGTGTGTGTGTGTGTGTGTGTGTGTATGTGTATGTCCATATTGCAGTGGCCCAGTAGAATGAGGGCAGGAAACATTTAATCTTTATCTTTGTGTGCTTAGGACCAAGCAAAATGTCTTGAACATACTAGGCAACAAATGCTTGTCTTTTTGCATTGAACCTTACATACTTCCAAATTTCATGAGGGAGCATTCCTTTAACTGCTGCCGTTGTCCACCACTCCACCATACACACTTCTTTACCCCCATCTCTCTTTCACTCAGCTTTGCTGGAGTGGAATGAATGGCAGCCCTCAGCTCTGGTTATATTATGTATTCCACAAGCAGTCCCCACATGAAACTGCATTTTGCAGGTTCAACTAGCTATGAATTTTATCTAACTACTATATTATTTTGTGGGACAGTTGTCTTTAGGTATGAACATGACTATCAGACTCTCTCTAGACCTGGTAGGGGTAGAGAACCTGCAACCTTGAGGCCACATGTGGCCCACTAGGTCTTCAAGTGCGGCCTTTTGATTGAATCCAAACTTCCCAGAACAAATTCCCTTAATAAAAGGATTTATTCTGTAAAACTTGGACTCAGTCAAAAGGCTGCACCCAAGGACCTAGAAGGCCACATGGGACCTTGAGGCCGCAGGTTCCCCACCCCTGGCTAGACACTGGTATGCAACTCTCACATTGAATCAAGTGGATACTCCATGTCCTTGGTTGCATGGCTGAAAATAATTGGTAAATTAGGGAAAACTCATAGACAAGGTATACCTGGATTTCAGCAAGGCATTTGTTTTTGTTTGTTTGCTTTTTTTGGCAATTGGGGTTAAGGGACTTGCCCAGGGTCACACAGCTAGTAAGTGTCAAGTGTTTGGTCTGAACTCAGGTCCTCCTGACTTCAGGGTTGGTGCTCCATTCACTGCGCCACCTAGCTGCCCCCTTAGTAAGGCATTTGATAAAGGCTATCATGATATCCTCTTGGATAAGATAAAGTAATGTGGGCTGTATGTTTATTCATTCAAAAACAATTATTAACTGTTTACTAAGTGATCAGTACTAAATATTGGAAGAGATTTACACTTTAGATTTTGATTCATTGTGATCTAATGCAAAATTATCCCTTTTGGTGCTTAATAAATGCTGTTTCATCATCCATTCATTAGAGAGGTCAGTCAACCAATAAGCATTTATTATGTGTCTTCTATATGACAGGCACTATGCTAAGTTCTGGTGATACAAAGAAATGCAATAGAAAGTCCCGTCCTTTGAAGAGCTCAAAATCTATGCTGATAGTAACAATCCAAAGCACTTTTATGATGCCCTAAAGGTTATTTATGGGCCAAAGATCTATGTTGCATCTCAACACTCAGTCTGATGGAGCCACATTGATTAGCAATAAAGACAATCCTAGATAGATGGGCTGAACACTTCCATAGTGTTCTCAATGGACCATCATCAATCAATGCTGAGGCCATTGACCGTTTACCTCAGGTTGAAGTCAATCACTCCCTAGCTGAAATTCCAACTAAAGAAAAGGTTTTGAATGCCATTAGGCTCCTTTTGCGTGGCAAGGCACCTGGTGCTGTTTCTATTCCAGCTGAGATTTACAAGGTGGGGTGAGGTCCATTGCTCCTACAAAAGCTGACTGAAATTTTGCAGGTTATATGGCAAGAGAAGGTTATCCCCCAGGAGTTCAAGGATGCCTCCATTGTCCATCTCTATAAAGGTAAAGGAAATAGATTGTCCTGTGACAATCACAGAGGGTCTCTCTCTTAGTCATTGCTGGCAAGATTCTTGTCAGAATCCTCCTTAATAGGCTGGTTCTTCACTTGGAAGATGGTCATCTACCTGAGAGCCAGTGTGGCTTCAGAAAGGGCCAAGGAATGGTTGATATGGTGTTTGCTGCCTGACAACTCCGGGAGAAATGCCAGGATCAGAACAGAGGTCTGTACACAGTGTTTGTAGATCTGACCAAGGCCTTTGATACTGTTAGTCATGAGGGCTTATGGAAAATTAGGACAAAATTTGGTTGCCTGAAGAAGTTCATCAGCGTTGTACATCAATTTCATGATGGCATGCTTGCTCATGTTCTGGATAATGGACAACGCTCTTGTGCTTTCCCAGTCACCAATGGAGTGAAACAAGGTTGTGTGCTTGCTCCCATGCTTTTTAGCATGATGTTTTCAGTCATGTTGTCAAATGAGGATGAACATCAAGGTCAGCTACTGCACTGATGGTAAATTCTTCAACTTGAAAAGGCTACATGTAAGCCAAGACCAAGTGGAGGGAGTGTTGGTGCACGATTTTCTGTTTGCAGATGATTGTGCACTCAATGCAGCCTTTGAAGCTGAGATGCAACAAAGTACAGATTGATTCTCTGCTGCCTATGCTAATTTTGGCTTAACAATTAACATCAAGAAAACACACATGCTCCATCAGCCACCACCACACCATCCATACATGAAACATTCAGTTACGGTAAATGGAAAAGTTTTGAATGCTGTGGATAAGTTCACTTACCTTGGTAGTGTACTTTCCAGGGATGTACACATTGATAATGAGGTTGACAAATGCATTGCCAGAGCTAGCTGGGTGTTTGGGAGACTCTGAAAGAAAAAGTGGGAGAGAAGAGGTGTTAGACTGACTACAGAGCTGCCTACAGAGGTCTACAGAGCTGTTGTGCTGACCTCATTGTTGTATGCCTGTGAAACCTGGAGAATGTACCAGCATCATTCCAGGAAATTGAATCACTTCCATTTGAATTATCTCAGGAAGATTCTGAAGATCACCTGGCAGGATAAGATACCAGACACTGAGGTCCTTTTTGAACTAAACTGCCAAGCATTCAAACTCTACTTCAGAGAGTGCAACTCTGATGGGCTGGTCACATTATTTGAATGCAAAACTGTACACTTGCCAAAAAGACTTTTTCATGGAGAACTCACACAGGATAAGTGTTCACATGGTGGTCAGAAGAAGCGATACAAGGACACTCCCAAGGTCTCTCTTAAGAACTTTGGAATTGATTATGTGACATGGGAGACAATGGCATAGGACTGCTCAGTATGGTGTGCCCACATCAGTAAAGGGGCTGTGCTCAATGAGCAAAGCAGAATTGTAATAGCTCAAAAGAAATTCAAGATGCACAGATTTAGAGAATTCACCCCAATGTTCACATGGATTATTTGTGCCCAACCTGTGGTAGAATATTCCGAGCTGAGCTCATATTGGTCTGATCAGTCACAGTCGGGACACATTGTAACCTGGCTCTAGTATAGTGATGTCATTTTGGTCCTCTTTGAGAATGAAGGACAGCAACCAAAATCTAAAGAGAGAGACAATATGCAAACAATTATGTAGGGTTGAGATATATCTTGTTGGAAGATAGTCCTTAAGGTGGTCTGTGCCGGCCATGCCGTGCACCCTCCTCCTAACAGGAGCAGGCTGCCAGGGTCACACATACCAGTCTTCAGAGCCCACCCAGATAAACATAGAGATGAGATGATCAGGAGGTGCAAGCACTCGAACTTTACTCGGAAACCATCACAGCAAGGCCAAGCAGGAAAGCAAAAGCAGGAGCAAGCAAGCAGGAGCAAGAAAACAGGAGCAAGAAAAGGAGCTCCGATCCCTACCCCCCCTTATATACCTTCCTAGCCCCTCCTCCTTGCCGTCCCACCC